>NC_026005.2:50587560-50891243 GCF_000442705.2 Elaeis guineensis | reverse complement strand
TGGACCTTCTTCTTCTACTCTGCCTTCAGTTCTGTCTTCAGCTCTTTCCTCAGCTCTCTCCTCAGCTCTTTCTTCAGAGCCTTTGATCCAACCACCAACAGTCTTTGTAATTCCCATTCGGTGCAGGCTGTGTTGGTTGAAAGTGTCCACATGTGAGAGCTTGGTAGGTGTCTCCCCCTCACAGCTAACTCCAAACCTCCTAAATACTCTAGTAAGGGCCATACCATAAGGCAAGTGTGCCTTGGATCTGTTCAAAGTTTCTCTCATGGCCTCTATCATAAGTGTAGGAAGGTTTAGGGGGGTCTGAGTGATGATATGAAACATGACACAAACATCTCTGCTAGATAGTAGATCATGCCTACCACTCCTAGGAAAGAAGATTTTGTTACAATCTGATGCAGGACCCTCATCTCAATGGATAATAGCTTTGCTTCCAATTTGTTTAAACTTTCTGAAAAGTTTCTCCTAAGATAATCTGATCCCTTCTTCTTTAATTGGGAGTTCCATATATGAGTATCCTTCACTAGGCAACTGAAGTATTTCTCCCAATATCCTAGAATCCAAACAGATATCAATCCCCTTTACAGTTGAAGTCACAGACCCGTTTCCATAATTTAGGTTCTGGTAGAACTCTCTGACTAGATCAACATAGGTGACTTCCTTAAGAGAGCAATAAAGTTTCCATCCTTGATTTTTGATCTTGGTAGCAAAAGTAAAGCCTTCTTTCTCAAAGAATCGAAAATCTATATTTTTCCCGGTTTCTACTTTTCTATCAGAAAGAGGATTTACACTGGGGCTTATGGAGGATTGAGAGGGACCTTGAGCAGGTACTGAAACTGGATCGGGAACACTGGAAGACTGAGCATGCCTTTTCTTTCGGACAATTTCCTCAGGCTCTCGGATTGATTTCCTTCTTTGGGGAAGTTTCATCTTTGGAGCCATATCCAAAAAATAGCAGACAAGAAGATTTGAATTCAGTGGAGGAGGAATCACAAAAGAGTAAAGAAGAATTTTGGTGGAGAAAAGAAGTGAATTTTGAATGAACGGTGAAGTTCTAGGGCACGTTCCACCCGCGCCAATCACTGCGAGAAAGCACAGAAAAATCCTTTTCAAGGAGGCGATTTTTGGTGGAGAGAAGGAGGGAGAATTGCCTCAGAATTGATCCTTGGATTTGGAGCAAAAAGAGTTGGAGAGGACGACTTTCGGAAGGAAGACGACGAGAAGATGAGTCGTCTCATAAATAGGGTTTCCCGTTTTAAAAACAATGAACCCGATGGAAGTTGGTGGGATTTACAAGTTTGCCATTGAGTCGACTCATGGGGGTCGACTCATGAAGTTCAAAAAATCAGGAAAAATACAAATAAATTCCAGAAAAATTCAAAATTTTGGGAGAAGGAATTTTGCTCAATGATAAGTTTTTAGAGTGATAAATCTGAGCTTTTGGAACCAGGATAGTTGTTGGAAATTGAGCTCTAAGAATATTCGATATTAATTAAGAGAAGTTTAGGCAAATGGATCTAGAATTCCTAGATTTCTCCTAATTTCACAGAATCTATCCTCACTAAGGGCCTTTGTAAAGATATCAGCTAATTGATTTTCAGTGCTAACATATTCAAGAATTATATTTTTGTTTTGAACATGTTCTCTTATAAAATGATGTCTTATTTCAATATGTTTAGACCTTGAGTGTTGAATTGGATTTTTAGATAGATTTATGGCACTTGTGTTGTCACATCTTATTGGTGTTTCATTAAGTTTGATTTCAAAATCTTCGAGTTGTTGCTTAATCCACAAGATTTGAGCACAACAACTTCCGGCTGCAATGTATTCGGCCTCAGCCGTAGACAGTGCCACCGAATTTTGTTTCTTGCTAAACCATGAGATTAGATTTACTCCAAAAAATTGGCAAGTTCCACTTGTGCTTTTTCTATCTAATTTACATCCAGCAAAATCAGCATCTGAATATCCTAACAAATTAATTTGTGAGTCCTTAGAGTACCATAACCCTATAGTTTGTGTACCATTTAAGTATCTAAGGATTCTTTTAACAGCATTCAAATGAGATTCCTTAGGATTAGATTGATATCTTGCACATAAGCAAACACTAAACATGATATCAGGCCTACTTGCAGTTAGATATAATAATGAGCCAATCATACCTCTATAGTATTTTAAGTCTACGCTTTTACCTTCATTATCCTTGTCAAGCTTACATGAGGGACTCATTGGTGTGCCAATTGGTTTGCAGTTCTCCATTCCAAATCTTTTGAGTAGTTCCTTGGTGTACTTGGTTTGGGTGATGGAGATTCCCTCTTTTGATTGTTTGATTTGGAGTCCGAGGAAGAAAGTGAGTTCTCCCATCATGCTCATCTCGAACTCTCCCTGCATAAGCTTAGCAAAGTTTTGACAAAGGGATTCATTAGTAGACCCAAAAATTATGTCATCAACATAAATTTGTATAATTAGCATATCATTTTGGTTTCTTTTAATAAATAGGGTTGTATCTACATTGCCTCTTGAGAAACCATTATTTAGTAGAAATTTGCTTAGCCTTTCATACCATGCTCTAGGTGCTTGTTTTAGACCATATAAAGCTTTATTTAATCTAAAAACATGATTGGAAAAAGCATGATTTTCAAATCCAGGGGGTTGTTCTACATATACTTCTTCAGAAATATATCCATTTAAAAATGCACTTTTAACATCCATTTGAAATAGTTTGAATTTCATAAAGCAAGCATAACCAAGTAGAAGTCTAATGGCTTCTAATCTAGCAACAGGTGCAAAGGTTTCATCAAAATCAATTCCTTCTTCTTAATTATATCCCTTAGCAACCAGTCTTGCTTTATTTCTAATTACATTTCCATGCTCATCTAATTTGTTTCTAAAGACCCATTTTGTTCTAATTATTGAATAATCTTTAGGTCTTGATACTAAGGTCCAAACATTATTTCTTTCAAATTGATTAAGTTCTTCTTGCATAGCATTAATCCAATTATGATCATTTTCAGCTTCTTCAAAAGTTTTAGGTTCAAGTTGAGATACAAAAGTACAATGATTAAGTACATCTCTAAGTGAAGAACGTGTTTTTACCCCATGCATAGGATCACCGATAATTAATTCCTTAGGGTGGTTGTGAACATACCTCCATTCCTTGGGTAAGTCATTTGTACCTTGAGGTTGTTCTTGAATTTCTTCACCTTTCTCATTTTGTTCATCTTCTTGATCCTTGTCTTCTGGAGTTGCTGAATCTTTCAGAGTGATCTCCTTTATACCTTCTATTAGTGGATCTGCATTATCAACACCCTCATTCTTCCTTGAAGGAAGATCGTTAGATTCATCAAAGACAACATGTATGGACTCCTCAACTACTAAAGTTCTTTTGTTGAAAACTTTAAATGCTTTACTAGTGGAGGAGTAATCTAGAAAGATTGCTTCATCTGATTTTGCATCAAATTTATCAAGTTTTTCTTTTCTATTATTTAATACAAAACATCGGCAACCAAAAACATGAAAATAGGCAATATTTGATTTTCTTCCTTTTCAAAGTTCATAGGGGGTTTTCTTTAAAAATTATCTTATTAAAGCACGATTTAAAATGTAACATGCTGTGTTAATAGCTTCCGCCCAAAAATATCTTGGAAGGTTGCTTTCACAAAGCATGGTACGGACAATTTCTTCTAAGGTTCTATTTTTCCTTTCAACTACCCCATTTTGTTGAGGTGTCCTAGGAGCAGAGAAGTTATGGCCAATTCCATTTTCATCACAAAAATTTTCAAAATCTTGATTTTCAAATTCAGTTCCATGATCACTTCTAATATTTTGAATTGAAAACTCTTTTTTATTAGTGACTTTTCGATGAAATTTAGTAAAAATTTGAAAAGTTTCATTTTTGTGAGCTAAAAAGAAAATCCAAGTAAAACGAGAGTAATCATCTATTATTACAAATCCATATAGTTTTCCTCCTAGACTAGTGGTTCTTGTTGGTCCAAATAAATCCATATGTAAGAGCTCTAAAGGTCTAGAAGTTGAAACAGTGTTTTTGGATTTAAATGATACTCTAGTTTGTTTACCTAATTGGCATGCATCACAAATTCTATCCTTTTCAAAATTCAATTTTGGCAAACCGAGAACTAAATCCTTTTTGATTAATTTTGAAAGAGAATGCATGCTAATATGTGCAAGTCTACGATACCACAGCCAACTAGTCTCATTTATTTTAGCATTTAAGGAAACTAGGCATTGCATGTCTAATTTAGTTAAATCATTCAAGTCTACCATATAAACATTGCCATGCCTATGTCCTATAAATTTAATGCCATCATTAATAGGACTCGTCACAATGCAAACAGATGATTCAAAACTTACTTTATACCCTTTATCACAGAATTGACTAATGCTAAGTAAGTTATGCTTTAAACCTTTAACTAGTAAAACATTCTCAATGTATTTGGAGGGAGTGATACCAATGTTACCTATCCCGATGATCTTTCCTTTGCCATTATCTCCAAAGGTGACCATCCCTCCATCCTTAGCATCAAGCGTGATGAATTGTGATTCATCACCAGTCATATGTCTCGAGCATCCGCTGTCAAGATACCATTTTCTGTTTCCTTCTTGGGATGCTAGACACACCTGCAAGCACAGATCAAGTTTCTGTCTTAGGTACCCAAGCTTTCTTGGGTCCTTTCAGGTTAGTCAGAATGGTTCCTTTTGGAACCCATATTTTCTTTGTGTTTACATATTTGTTAAGACATGTGTATGATTTATGTCCTATTCTTTCACATTTAAAACAAGTAATATTTGTAGACTTTTTACTTGAATAATTTACATAAATATCCTTTAGAAATTTTTGTTTCTTCAGGGGTTTATAACCAAGTCCAGCCTTATCATATATAGCTTTCTGATTTTCAAGGATCATATTTAGTTTGTTTGAACTTAAGGTGAACTTATCTACTATAGATTTCAGCTTGTTCATTTCATCCTTTAAGTTTTGATTCTCTTGAATCAAGGTGAATTTTTCAATTGAAAGTTTTTCAGCTTGTTTCACTAAGGACTGATTTTCCAATTTCAGCTCTTTGTTTTTCTTCCCTAGTTTCTTTAATTCATCAATTGAATCATAGAATGCTTCATGCAATTCTTCAAAAGTAAATTCACTAGTGGATTCAGAAGTTACCTCATTTTCGTGTGCCATCAGGCACAGGTTGGCTTGTTCTATTGAGGTTTCCTCGTCGGAGCATGAGTCATCACTCGCACTCCAGGTTGCCATCATTGCCTTCTTTTTGAATTTCTTTGGACCTTTCTTCAATTGTGGACATTCGGATCTGAAATGTTCTGGCTTCTTGCACTCGTAGCATATAGGGGTTTGATCTTTCTCCTTTTCTATGCTTTGATCCCCTTTTGTGAATTTCTTTCTCATCCTCTGTTTCTTTTTTCTTAGAAACTTCTTGAATTTTCGGGTGATGAGAGCCATCTCCTCATCCTGATCTTCATCTTCAGAGTCATCTGTTTCATAATCAGGTGAAGTTGTGGATTTGAGGGCAATGATTCTTTTCTTTTTGATTTCATCCTCTTGATGTTGCATCATGCTAAGTTCATGAGTCATCAAGGATCCAAGAAGCTCTTCTAGAGGTAGAGTGTTCAAGTCCTTTGCTTCTTGGATGGCAGTCACCTTGGCTTCCCAAGTTCTTGGCAGTGACCTGAGAATCTTCCTTACAAGTTCACTGTTAGTATAAGATTTGCCAAGACTCTTTAAACCATTGATTATATCGGTAAAACGAGTAAACATAGCAGTTATGGACTCATCATGCTCTATTTTGAACAATTCATATTTATGTACAAGCATGTTTATTTTAGACTCTTTTACTTGATTTGTTCCCTCATGGGTGACTTCTAACCTATTCCATATTTCTTTAGCAGATACACAAGTAGAAATGCGATTAAATTCACTAGCATCTAGTGCACAATAAAGAATATTCATGGCTTTGGCATTTAATTGTGCCAATTTCTTGTCAACCTCATCCCATTCTTTCTCGGGTTTGGTTGACTCCTCACCATCTATAATCTTGGTGGGTGTGTGAGGACCATTCACTATGATACTCCACATATCATAGTCGAGTGCTTGTATGAAAATCTTCATCCGAGCTTTCCAATAGGTGTAATTAGACCCATTAAAAAGTGGAGGTCGGTTTGTTGATTGCCCCTCGGCTAGAAAAGTTCCAACATGGGTTGCCATAGATCTTTGGCTCTTTGATTGTTAGATCAAAGAAGGGCTAGAGCACCGGCTCTGATACCACTTGTTGCCCAGCTATGCAACCCAAGAGGGGGGGTGAATTGGGTTTCTAAAAATTTTAAGCCCAACAGATAACTTATGAAGAACAAAACAATGGCTTAAAACAATATTAATTACCTAAAGCAGTATTGCAAGGATATAATAAAGAAATAAGATAAAGCGATAAAGCACACCACAAACACAAGGATTTATAGTGGTTCGGTGCTAACCTTGCACCTACATCCACTCTCCAAGATCCCACTTGGGAATTTCAATCCACTATCCTTTGTATTCAACCCGAATACAAAACGTCGGAAACTCCGACACTAGCTATCCCAAGCTAGAATACAAGACGTCGGAAACTCCGACACTAGCTATCCCAAGCTAGATCACTTGTTTTTCGGGTACAAGCAAACCCAAAACACTTCGATTTCAGGTTCGGATCAACCTTTCCTTATTTTGGAAATCCTTCAAAAACAAGAGCAAAAACTCACAAAGAGTAAGAATATTTAGAGCACAGATAAATACAATAACAGCTCCTTTTATGAGCAAATATAACAATAAAAGCTTTACTCAAATGAAGTACCCCTTTTTCAGATTTTCTCAAGATGAATGAACGGTTGAACGAATGCTTAAGAAGAGGTTGATCGTTGATTGAAGATCTCTTGAAAGCTTTGAACGATCTCTAGATCAAGGTTGAAACGATAGGTGTGAAGAATTCTCTCCTTGAAAGATCTAGCTTTTCTCTTTCACAATCTCTCTGGTATATTGTGGATCCTCTCTCTTTTTCTCTATGGATATTTCGTTGATCTCAAGCTTATTCTTGCAAATTACGGATCCTCTCTTCTATTCTTCTCTCTTTCTCATCTTTCTCTTCTTCTTCTCTTGTCTTTTTGATTTCACGTTTGATCCACTATTTAATCTGCAATTTCTTTCATCAAATTAAGCAATTTGTAGCATTAGAAGCAAGAGAAAACAATTTAGGCAGATAAAGAGCCGTTAGAGGATTTTTAGGAAGCATAAATGGCAATTAAAACGGGCAAAAAAAATAGCTGTTGCTGACATTTCCCGTCGCAGGGGTCGACTCATGAGTCGACTCATGCTTCAGGGGTCGACTCATGAGTCGACCTCTGTTGCAAAAATCAGAGAATGCTTTTCTGGAAATTCTTGGCTCAAATTAGCAGGGGTCGACTCATGAGTCGACTCATGCCTTGTGGGTCGACTCATGAGTCGACTCACAGGTCGTGCCAAGCCAGAAAACTAGCGTGCCAAGGAGGATTTTTGCGTGCCAATCAGCTCACAGTGCCATGAGTTGACTCATGAGTCGACTCATGCACTTCAAACCTTCATAACTTCAAAAATAGAAGTCCAAACATAATGAAATTTTCACCAATAGATTTCAAATCATTTGTTCTACCAAATGATACTATCAAATCAGGATTTTAGTGAAATTACAATTTTACCCTTGAAGAGCATAAGGACTTTTTCATTTTAAAATCATTTGTATCCCTTCAATCTGCTTTGTAATCATCAAAATCAATCTAGGAGCAACAGGGTCAGGCTTAACTAAAGAGTGAGATAATATGTGTTATCTGAGCTCTTATGACTTAGAGATCAAGTTGCTGTAATATGCTTAGAGAAATATTGGGATAAAGAGTTACCTACGCATTAGTGTGTGTATCACCAATTACTATTAGATGAGGTGCATGACATCAGTGGGATCGCAGCACCCATCAAAAACCTTACATGATCGCGTTAGGTTTTCATTTTTCATCTGAAG
The DNA here is from genome assembly GCF_000442705.2 of Elaeis guineensis. Lineage (NCBI taxonomy): Eukaryota > Viridiplantae > Streptophyta > Magnoliopsida > Arecales > Arecaceae > Elaeis > Elaeis guineensis. The sequence continues at coordinate 50,883,192 of NC_026005.2, read as the reverse complement.
AGTATCAAAATCTAAAAAAATAATGGGAGTCTATTTGCATCTAAAAGTTTCTAGAGCAAAATATAATTTTAAGTATAAATATCTAATTAGAATCTCTACTCTTGCAGATAAATAATGTCAGCCTCTAACCTATAGCATGCATCCTTGAAATGAACCGACTGATCGGTACAAATTATAAGGACTGGCTCAGAAACCTCAAGATAGTCTTGACATTCGAAAAGATTAGGTATGCACTTGACTAAGATGCTCCAGCCTTACCAACCCATCCTACAGCAGAGCAAAGAGCTACTCTGGACAAGTAGATGGATGATGACCTTAGAGTGAAGTGCTATATGCTAGCTTTGATGTTAAATGAGTTGCAGAGTCAGCATGAGCACATGCCTATTGCCCGTGCCATGATCTCTCACCTGCAAGAATTATACGGTGAGCAGAGCTGGACTGCACACTTTGAATTATCCAAATGGTTGTTCAATATGAAGATGTGCAAGGGGCAGTCAGTCTACGATCACTGTATGACTATAATCAAGGACCTAAAAGAGCTTGAGAAGCTCAAGCTAAATATGCAGAGGGAGCTAAAGGTGGATTTGATTCTCCAATCCCTAACTAGTTCGTTTGGATAATTTATCGTAAACTATCACATGAACAAATTGGATTACAACTTATCCAAATTGGTCAATATGCTGGTCACTGCTGAGGGTACCTTAAAAGGTTCAAGGCACTCTATCCTGGAGAGCCTAAAGAAAATAAGTGAAATGCCTAGCGAAGGTATGATCATAATAGAATCTAACCTAACGATTTCTTCTACTTCTAGTTGGGTATTAGACTCTGATTCTAGTACTCATATATGTACTTCAATGCAGGATCTAATAGAAAGTAGGATGTTGAGGTAAGGTGACATGATCTTTCAGATCGACAATGGAGCAAAAGTTACTATAGAAGCCATTAGAACCTATCCTCTTCGATTACCGTCAAGCTTTAGATTAGATTTAAAAGACTATTATTTTGTTCCTGTAGCTAGCCAAAATTTGATTTCGATCTCTGTACTAGCACAGGATGGATATATTTTTTCATTTAATAAAGATTTTTATTCTATTTATTTATGAAATAAATTGGTTATATTTGATCTTTTGATTGACAGTCTTTATCACTTGCATATTGATGCTAATATGAACCTAAATGAGCAAGTAGTGAATACCGTAGGCCAAAAGAGATCCAGAGATAAATTTAACCATAAGTATTTATGGCACTATAGGCTTGGCCATATTAGAGAGGATAGGATAAACAGACTAAAAGAAGATGAAATTTTTGACTTAGTTAAATCTAAGTAGATTTCAACTTGTGAATTATGCCTTCAAGAAAAAATGACTAGGTTATCCTTTGTAAGACAAGGAGAAAGGGCTACTGAGTTACTAGTCCTGGTACATACTAATGTGTGTGGCCCATTTGATATACAGGTCAAAAGTGGTTATAGCTACTTCATTATCTTTACTGATGATCTATTATGGTATGGATATGCTTTTCTCATAAAACATAAGTCTGAAGTCTTTGAAAAATTCAAAAAATTCAAACATAAGGTAGAAAAATAAATATGTAAACCCATAAAAGTCCTACGATCCGATCGAAGAGGAGAATACCTAAGTGCTAAATTTTTGAGATATCTTAAGGAGAATGATATAATCTCTCAATAGACTCCTTTTGGTACATTTCAACTCAACGAGATATTCGAAAGGAGAAATAGGATCCTATTGGATATGATCCGATCTATGATGAGCTTCACTGATTTACCCATATATCTTTGGAGACATGTCTTATTTACTGCGATACATATTTTAAATAGGATTCCTTTTAAGTCTGTTCCTATCACACCATATGAAATATGGCATGGTAAGAAGCCAAGTCTGAGTTACCTTAAGACTTAGGGATGTCCAGCCTATGTTAAAAAATAGAAAGCTGACAAGTTAGAGGATAGATCAGTTGCAGCTCGATTTATAGGATATCTCAAGAAATTTATTGGGTACTACTTTTACTTTTCATATGACCATAATGTGATTGTGAGTCGCAATACCATATTCTTAGAAAAATAGTTTATTTAGGACAGTGGTAGTGGGAGATTAATTGAGCTTGATGAGAATGTCTCTCAAGAGCAACAAGCTATAGATCCTTAAAAATCCATCCATGATGAGTCAGTAGTTAATTTTTTACTTTCACCTCATAGATCAAGTAGAATCTTCTGTCCTCCTGAAAGATACATGAGTATGCTGAAAGAGGATGTAGAGGAAGCGTTCCTTATAAGAGATGGAGGTCATGATGATGATCCTAGTACTTTTGACGAGGTGATGTCTGACATTGATTTTAAGAAATAGTTAGATGCAATGAAGTCAGAAATTGACTCAATGCACTTGAACCAAGTATGGACCTTAGTGGATCCATTGGAGGGAATTATTCTCATTGAGTATAAATGGATCTATAAAAAGAAAATAGATGCTGATGGTAAAGTAGAGATCTATAAGGTAAAGCTGGTGGCGAAGGGTTATAGTCAGTGCGAAGGTATTGACTATCATGATACTTTTTCATCTGTAGCCATGCTGAAATCCATCCGTACATTACTTGCTGTTATAGCCTACCATGATTTTAAAATCTAGTAGATGGATATAAAAACTACTCTTCTGAATGAACATTTTAAAGAAGATATCTATATGGAGCAGCCTCTGAATTTTACATCTGGTGATAGTGATCATCAAGTTTGTAAGCTGCAAAAGTCCATTTATAGGCTAAAGCAGACTTCTTGGAGCTAGAATCTTTGTTTCAATGATGCGATCAAATCATTTGATTTCATAAGAAATGAAGAGAAACTTTATGTTTACAAAAGGGTCAATGGGAGTGCGCTTGTCTTTCTTGTACTGTACGTCAATGACATCCTTCTTGATCTTATTAAAAATGATATTCCCATACTGACTTCGGTCAAGACTTGGTTGTCTAAGAAATTCTTCATGAAAGACTCAGGAGAAGCATCCTATATCCTTGGGATAAAGATCTATAGAGATAGATCTAAAAGGATGCTTGACCTGTCATAGAAGATGTACATAGAAAAGATGCTGAAGTGGTTCAGCATGAAAAACTCCAAAAAGGATTTGCTACCACTTAAGTATGATATTCGACTCTCCAAGATGATGTGTCCTAATACTTCTGATGAGATCAAATATATGAGTAGGATCCCTTATGCTTCGATAATTGAGAGCCTCATGTATGCCATGCTATGTACTCGATCTGATATTATCCTTGTTGTGAGTGTCACGAGCAGATATCAGTCAAATCCAGATGATGAGTACTGGATAGCTGTGAAGAACATCCTTAAGTACTTACGAATGACTAAGAATTTATTCTTGATCTTTGGAGCAGTACTTGAATTACGGATTGAGGGTTATACAGATTTAGATTTCATATCGAATCCTGATGATAGAAAGTCTACATCAAGATATATATTCGTATGCAATGGTGGTGCAGTCAGCTGAAAGTATTCTAAGCAGAGCATCATCACAGATTCGACCACAGAGGCTGAGTATGTCGCCACTTCGAATGCTGTAAAAGAAAGCTTTTGATTCAAAAAGTTTAACGTGAAACTTGATGAAATGACATCAAATGCCATACCACTGTACTGCGATAATAATGAAGTCATAGCACTTGCTAAAGAGCTGCGGTCTAATAAAAAAATCAAAGTATATTGAATGATGATTCCATATCATATGCGACTACCTTAAGAAGCAATATGTCAAGGTGCGAAGAGTAGACTCTACAGATAAAGCAGATCCGCTGATAAAGTAGTTGAGCTAGCCCAAAATGGAAGCTCATCTTGAGAAGATGGGGCTTAGATTAATGGTCAATTAATTTTAGTCCAAGTGAAAGATTGTTAGATGTATATCCTAGAAGCTAATTATTGACTGACATATTTTTATTCTATGACACAAATTTATTCTTAAACTATTGATTTAATCAATAAAGGATAAGTTTTCTTTTTTCATTCAAATATTATGTGTCTTTGAATCATTTTGAGAAGTGATGTTACGATACATATTCTCAAATATTGAGAATTAGAGGCATGTATGATCGATTCCTAAATTACTCTCAATTATAGGATAGTCATGGGGACAATAATCTATCCGATAGATCGATGCATGGTTCACTTTCTTTAGAATAGATGAGTCTCTAATCTATGGTGTAGAAGCACTGAGCAAAAAGTACAGATGTTGTTAGAGAATAACTAATACTGAGTGTGACCATACGAAAGATCACATGAATTTTTATCCGATCGTCAGTGATCATCTCGATGCTATAGCTGTGTGACTAATCTTTTGACCTATGGTGTCACAGTTGCTCACAGTAAGACTGCTAAAGTTTGACTACACATAAATATTAACTCGATTATGAATTTTTATAGTAGATATTGACTTCAATTGGTTGAACTGTGCGAGCAATATGTGCATCTAGATAGGATTTATCGATCTTGATAGAGAGGAGTAGTCCTATGAGATTTGAGAAGCTGAGTCTATAAGTCTATAGCTATAGCAGTGTGATTGATGGAAAAGAGTTTTCATTTAGAATCATTATTGGACTTAAGCTGATCAGATTTATCATATGATTGATGATGAGGTTTGACAATTTATTCATGACCTGCCATCTAGTCGGAACTCATGATAGAGAAACTGTATCATACATTAACTACATCTAGAGATTCTATTTCGGTTCTGCTGAGTTGCCACTACATATTGCTAGATATTACTGATAGATTGTGAGAGCTTAATAGGATCATTTTGGATCAATGATCCTTGTTGAGTTAGAGTGAAACTATTCCGACCCACTGAAAGAGATTTCAGTGATACTTATGATAGAGATCATGGTATTTCTCACTACCAGACAGAATTGAACTTATGGGGTAACACATAAAGGGAGAAGATTTGAATTGTTTATAATTGAGCTTATAAAGTACTAATTTATATGAATTTAGAGAATTCTAATTGGATTCATGTTAACCTTACTAGCACCTAGATGAACCCAACTTTGCTTATGATTAGTTTACTTATATGATGAGTTTTAACCAATTCTGACACTTGATTTGAACCTAATTGAATTTGATTCAATGATCTTCAATTATTGGATAATTAATTTATGACTTTGATTAAATCAAAAAAGAGTTTCTTGATTAAGAATTCTTGAAGAAAATTTATGGAACCATGTGGGTTGATTTGTACATCTAATTGGGTCCTATATGATGGGACGTCTAGAGTAAGGTGTGGCTTTGGGTGTGTAATGGGTGGCACCCTATTTATTTGGTCCAACTATATTATGGCTAGGAATTCTAATATGATTAAAATGATGAATCCTAATTGGATTAGGACATCCTTAAGTCATCTATATAAAGGATCCTAGCCTTTTAGTTCTCACATAACCTCTTTCCTTCCTCCTTGCCGCCACCTTCACTGGGCCCACACCTCCCTCCTCTTCCTTTCTCTAGCCCACACCTCTTCTCTCTCTTGATGTCCTCCCTTGGTGCCAAAAAGAGGGTGGGCGGCACATAGGGAGTGGTGTCAAATAGTTGGCGCCACCTGTTTGGTTCTTATTCTCTTTGCTCTCAAGATTGTTGAGAGTTAGTTATAACTAATTATTGGTTGTTGTTGTTCTTAATTAGTTGAAGGATCAAAAAAAGATTCTTGATTTCTTCAAGAATCAAGAAAGAAAGATCAAAAGAATTCAAAATTAAAAGCCTCTCCAAATTTGGTTCAAGCCTATTTAAGCTTTGGTTCCGGCAAGCAGGATCCAAGAGAAAATAATTCAGATCGGCCCTATGGATATCTGCAGAGGTAAATGCTTGTGCTGCTAATTCAGAACCTGTCCAGATCCAGATCCAAAAATTGAATCAGATTCAATCCCAATTATAGATTTGAAGTAAAAGGAAAGCGATTTAGATATGTGAATTGATTTCAGGTTTTCATTTATTCTTCCTAAAATCAGTTTATGTTAATTTCAGTATATGAACTAGATCCATAGATATTTTTATATGATGAAAGCATGCTTAGATTAAAAGTATTTTAATCTAATTTTTTTGCTGTATTTTGAATTTAGAAAAATTTTGAAATCTATATACATTTGCACCTATAGAAAATCCAATACTCATCACTCTATCCCTCTCACAGCACCTCTACTACTCCTTGAGACCTTATCTAACATAAGCATCAGAGGGTCTCCCACTAAACAATCCTCAATAAAAGAACATCTATACTATTTCAAATCAAATCCGGCCTTTGCATGAAGGTCCCAGCATAGCCTCCTTCCCTTGGCCACATCTTGAATGTAATCTACACCATAATGATCATTTTTGAGTCTCGATGATCATCACCTACCAACCTAGGATGCACAAATCAATCTTCAGCTAACCCTTAGTCTACTCAGCACTAAAGCATATCTGCCAACTTAACATCCTAATCGGATCAGCTCCCAATGGAAATATATTGGCACTAAAGGGTGAGCATTGATCTTATTACTAGTGGTTATGTCTGATGGCAATCATGAAGCCTCAAAGAGCATATGCAGCACCATCAACCACCCAACCAAATGCACTTTTAGAGTCCAATGGGTTTATATAGAGTCCATGGAGGACTCTACATCTACCAAATCTACAAAAGACTTTGGTGGTCATCATGAAGTAGTTCTGGATGCTCCTATTGTAGGTTTAGATACTAACTATTGTCTTCTAAAACTTGTACTAAATGGCTACCAACCAACAACAGTTGCACTAAGAGGCTTACAAGCTCGATGATCATGGGTTCCAATGTCGTTGAGCCACCATTCTCCTCCTCAAAGACCAGTCACACTCCCACTCTCGGAGCCCAAGAAAGGCTCCTCGCAACCATCAATCTCTTCATCAAAGTCAGGGTGAGTTCCACACAACTATTGCTCTTGCCCTTAGAGCCTGGGAAAGGCTCCTTGTAGTCACCACTCTTGTCCATAAGCCTTAGATGAGGTAAATAAGCACATATCCCCCAACTCTTCATCTTCTTAGGAGGGATCGACAACTGGACCCTCTTCTTGCCATCAAGAAAGTCTCTAGGGGATCAATGTCCCAAGGCATTATGATAACATCAGGTTGAGCTCATGAACAACATGAAGTTCACAACTGAGCCCTTATTCTCAATGAAGATCATGGAGGAGCCTATTCCTTCTTGCTTCAAGATGTCATAGCTTGAGATCTACAAGGGCACCATGGATTCCTTGGATGAACAATGGCACTATGGATCACTTGAAGAGTTTTAAAGCTCTCATAATGTTTTAAAGAGCTACCAACTTGATGATGTATCAGGCCTTCTCAGCCACTCTTCAAAAAGCAACCTAGATGTGGTTTGTCGAGCTTCAGTTAAGCTCCTTCTACTCTTTTAAAGAGTTCACCAAGATGGTCACTGCTCACATCAAGGATAGCAAGAAGCAATAGAAGGACTAAAATATCCTTTTTGCAATCAACTAGAGGGAGAAGGACTCCCTATAAGACTATGTCAGTTGCTTCAATGTGGTTACTCTAGAGATTCAAAATCACTCAATCATAATGTCAACCATGAGAAGAGGGCTGAAATCAAGCCAAGCCCTCTTCTCCTTGGAAAGGTTCCCAAAAGATCAGCAAAAAGAAGAAAAGGTGAGCTAAGGATGAGCTAGAAGAGCCCCACTAGAAGCCTAAAAAAGATGGGAAGATAATAACTAAAGATAGTAACCTGAGAGATAGAGGAATGAATTGGGTTCTTTAAAAATTAAATGTTAAGACCAATTAAAAGTATGCTTCTGATGTGCAAGCAATGAAATAATCAAAGAGTGAAAAATAAATATAAATATTCATAGAATCACAAACACAAAAAACTTATAATAGTTTGGTGCCAAACTTAGTACATGCATCCAGTCCGTAAAATCTTCTATATAAAAATTTCAACTATAATCCTTTTGATTATAGTTTGATTGTTTTACTCCAACTCATAATCAAATCCAATTAATTTTGCACTGGTTCACCAACTAAAACCTTAATATAATTGGTTTTATATAGGATGACCAACAAAAATCTTAACCCAACTAATCTCCCAAGACTTAGTCAATTACACATGTCTAATTTTGGGCTTGGACTGAACTTTATCCTCAAGTTTCTATCCAAAAAAACTTATTATAAAGCAATTAATACAATAAGTAAAGAATTTAAAGCTCAAATAAAAAACTCATTGAAGGTCATGAAAGTTGCTGAAGTTGCTTCTTTAATTGCTTTGACTTCCTTCCTAAGAGAGGTTTAAAAGAGTACTTTGATTAATTTTTTAGTTAGTAGCTCACATAATGAATGCTTTAATTCTCTCTTTTTAAGTGAGTTGAATGTCTTAAAGGATTGGACTTGACAGCTCTCTTAAATGAACTCCTTTTTCTCTTTCTTTTCTCTTGGATAAAAATCTCCACATGAATTCCTAGATTAAATATATCAAAAGTGGCTGAAAATGGTGATTTGATCATTGGAAGCCTCAATATAGTTGTTAGACCCTTTTTATGTCTATTGGAGAAGTCATAAAAAACTAGCTGTTAGGCTGTCAGATATAAAGGTGTTGATTAGGCTATCAAATACAAAGGGATTGATTCATCTCTATCATGGGTGGACTCATCAATAGCAAAGGTTGACTCATCTTTGTCATGGGTCAACTCGTGAAGTACAATTTCTTTGGATAGCTTTTTATCTTTTGATTGTGCCACTTTAGGATCAATTCGATAGAAGTTTAGATCAACCTGTCCCATCCTGAGGTCGACTCATGAAATGTTGGATTCAACTTGAGAATAGATTATTTTCTCTGCTCTTTATCTTTACACTAAGACCATTCTAGGATTGACTCATCTGAAACTAGAGTTGGCTCCTATCCTGCTAGGGTCGACTCATTGAGCTTTGGAGTTGACTCATGAATCGATCAAATTTTATTGCTTTCTATCCACACACTAAGACTATTCTAGGATCGACTCATTTCTTGTTGGGGTCAACTGGTGGATTGTGCTAATCTTCTTTAGATGTGTGGAGTTTGACTTTTAATAACTTAAGGTCAGCTCATAAACTTTCAACAAAGTGATTGCCTTCTATTTAAGCCTATGATCATTTAAGGTTTGGCTCCTAATGACTAGGGATCGACTCTTCTCTTCTAATACTTGTTAAAATCTTTGAAAAACTTAAACTTTAGTTATTTTGAAGAGAATTTTTTTTTGATTTTGCATATGATCTTTGAGCCTTATAAGAACTCCTACAACCATTCTCTCAAGCTTATATTAACATCATTTTTACTTAAATATTTTGGCATTATCAAAATTAATCTTTGGATCAATAGAAGATATCTCACCAACCAAAGAGTCCTTAAAGATTTGAAAGGTACACTCTGTTTGATGTATGCCCTAGAAGCCAATCGAACTGACACATTAATTTTTTTAAGATATAATTTCATATTTAACCTAATTAATTAGGATAGTTAATTATCATTTATGTAGTGTATATGTCTATGAATTATCCAAAAAATTAATAAGATGATGATATATATTTTTAAGAGTTAAGAATTTGAGATGTGTATCATTGATGATTAATTTTTAAATTTCTTTCAATCGATGGATCATCACGGAGATGATGATTGATTCGATTAGATTGATAAACGGTTTACTTTTCTTTAAGTAGACTAGTCCTGAGTCTACAGTGTAGGGATACTAAAGCGAGAGTGTAGATTTTTGTTAGAAAATAAAGGTACTGGATGTGACCAATACGAAAAGTCATTTGGATGTCTATTCACTTATCAGTGACTTTCTCAATACTGTAGTGGTGTGACTAGTTCTTTGATCTATTCACAATGAAGTTACTGTAGTTTGACTGTACTATAACTTAATTTTCTAGCCATATAGATCTTTACGATGCATATTGGCTGTAGTAGGTTTATTGTAAGAGTAGGATGTACACTTAGATGGGATCTATCAACTTTAGTAGATAAGGAGAAGTTCTATGTGATTTATGAGACTGAGTTTAGAAGATCTTAGCCAAGATAGAGTGAATGATGGAAAAGTATTTTCATAGTTTTCACATAAGAAAAGTCAAATAAATCTTACATAAGATAGATCATGGGGTTTGACGAGCTTTTCATAACATCCATCTTGTCGGAACCCATAATAAAAGAACTGAATTACATGATAACTATACCTAGAGATTTATTCTTTTTGCTCTACTGGGTTGTCACTATATGCTGCTAGGCGTCATTGGTGGATTATGAGACCATAGAGAATTATTTTGATGGTCAATAATTCTCAATTGATGAGTTGAAATTATTTAAATCTATTGAAAGAAGTTTTAATGATATTTTGATGAAAATCAAAATATATCTCACTACCAGATAGAATAGAACCTATGATATCATGCTCAAAAAGAGGTCTTAATTGATCGAATTATTGAATTATGATTTCGAATCATAAAAAAATTCAATTATCAATATGATTGATGATTGGACTTATTTGTAAAACTTACATAGAAGACTTGCATAGAGTTAATAAGTTAAAAGAGGACTAATTTGTAATTATTACTAGATTATTTGATTTGATCAAATAATGGGATTGAGTCTTAATCAAATTAAATTCAGATTTTATTTGATTGGACTTGGTTTGATTTTAAATCAAATTGAGTTTCATTAGTCTAAAGGGTTTAGACGAGATTAATTGTTGACTTATTATGAAACCTAATCAGATTAGGATCTTATCTGTAAAAGGTGTTTTACTAACAAAAAGACTCCCTTTTAAGATAGCACCTCATATCAAATTTATGCCAAAAGAGGATTACAGTGTCCTTTGTTTTTGCATGGATAAAGGAGGGTATACAAAGTGAAGGGGCGGCACCTTATCTCCTAGAGTCCTAGTCCTTTTAGACTCTTATCTCTTAAAACCCTAACTACCCCTAAGGCATGTGGTTTAAAAGGAGATAAAAGGGATGCCTCCATGTGATAAGATCATGAGAGGTTAGCATGTAAGAAGAAAAAAAGAAAGAAGGGAACACAGCATAAGGAGTAGGGCATGGAGAGTTCACGCACACATGGGGTGGGGATGCCTCACCTCTCTCCCTCTTGCTCTTCTAAATGTCCAAAGGATTGGATGTCTCTCCCTTCCTCTCTCTCTCTTGATCCAAGAGTTGGATATGCCATCTTCATCTTTTTCTCCTCTAGATTCAGTCCAAGAGTTGGACGAAATAAAAAGAAGAGAGATTTGATCTCTCATCTTCCTCCTTCTCTAGATCTCCTTCCATTTCTCTTGAGAAGAGAAAAGAAAAAAGAAATCAGATTAAATCTGATTTCTTCCTCCTATTACAGATCTCTTTGGTTTTCTTAAGAAGAGAATCAAAAGTGAGAAAAGATTCGACAATCCAAGGAGCGATCTCTGTAAGGGAGCTAGCACTTTAATAAGATCGGGATCTCCTGATCAGATCAACCTCAAATAGATACCTATAGAGATCGGATACTTACACAGCTTCAATGGACCTTGAAGACATCCATGGATCATTGGATTGTGGCTTCAACGGATCTTGAAGACATCCATAAATCATCGGATCATAGTGAAGATCTATCTGCATAAAGGTAAAAATTAGATTTTTATTTCTGCATAGATCTTAATCTTGTACATATGATGATGTCTGATTTTATATTGAGATATGATCTTTATGCATGTTAGATTAGATTAGACTTGATTAAAATTTAATTTTAACATGGTTCTGACATAAGGTATCTCTAGCATAATGTTGAAACGTTATGTTGTATGGTTGTCCTAGAATGATATTGAAAGTTTCGAAATTTCTCTTCTACTGCATTTTAATTTTTAAAATTTTTGCATGCATAATGAAAGTCATGTGATGGATTTCCTAACACACTCCTCTTAATGCCTCTCAAGGATAGAACCCCATGGAGATCAAAAATTGGGAGTATGTCACGTAACCCTAGAATATGAGATCAACTTTTTGCAAGGATATACGAGCAAATTCTGCCTATTCCACTGGGAATATGGGCATGATACTAAGGATTGTATTTAGCTGAAGAGTCAGATTAAGGCCCTCATTAAATAGTACTTGCTTAGTACCTATGTTAGTCGCCCATGATCAGGGTGATTCTAGTTGGGGGTAGCATGCTCTCGAGCTATAGATCGACAACTAGCCAATCACAGGGATCTTCAACGCCATCTTAGGTGGACTGGCAGATAGTAGAATAAGCTCATTCATGCAAAGGTCTTATTCTCAAGCAACCAAATAGGTAGCTTGAAACTAAGGAGATAGAAGTCAGATGTGTTGGAATTTCATGGTTTCATGCATGCAAAAATATTGAAATAAATATGCAGCAAAAATATTAAAAAATTCAGATTAAATCTAATTTAATCTGAGCATGCATAAGATCAAATTTTAAAATTATAAACAGGATCGACATATGTGAGATAGGATTCAGATATAGAAATCAAATAGAAAAAAATAAATAAAAAAGATCTAATCTTCATACCTTGGCACGAGTCGATCCACACCATGAATTGATGATCATAGATATCTTCCGAAGGTCTCTTGAAGCCGTACAAGTGTCCGACCTCTACGGATATCCACACGAGACTTCGATCTGATCAAAATTTTTTTGATCTCATCGGGATGCTAGTTTTCTTGCAGAGATCGCATCTTGATGGTTAAAAATCTTCTTTTCTCTTAAGATACTCTTAGAGAAGAAGAAGAAAATAAGAGGATGTTGATCTTTAAGCTAGAGATCATGAGAAGAACCCTTTCTTCTCTTTTCTTTCTAAAACCCATATAGCAAATCTCTATGCTAGAGATGTAAGAATTTTATCCAACTCTTGAATAAAGAGAAAAAGAAAAACTCATATCCAAATAAAGACAAAAGAGAGAGAGAAGAGTCCCCTACAACCAACCTTTAGTTATTGATAAAAAAAAAGACATAGGATCAATCATACCTCACACCATGCATCCATATGCCGCGCCCTCTCCCCTTTGATTTTTCTCCATGGACAACTCCCCTCTATTGGCATCAAAACCTGATCCATATCTGGTTGGTTACATGCCCCATATTGGTCCCAAGTTTAAATAGGAAGGGAGTTAAATTTTGAGTAAGAGATAACAGTCCAAACTTCTTAGGTTTCTAGCATATATGCCACTCACCCTTCCTTATTTTTGTGTGCCATATACCTTACAAAGAAAGGGGATTAAGAGGGCTTCTTACATGCTAAAGAAAGGGAAGAGGGCATGGGATAATTGGCATCCAAAATCTGGTTGGCGTGGGGCTTGTTTTATGGCGCATGGAGGGAGAGTTTTAAGATTTTAGGATTTTTCTTTAGGTGGCTGATTTAAATCAATTTAAACTCTAACCAATTTTAATGATATTAAAAATTGATTAGATCTAAATAGATTGAAATTCAAATCTAATTAGGAGTCTAAACTATTTAGATTAGATGTCACCTAATTAGAGAAGGAGTCCTAGTTCTTTTGGACTCTCTCTTGGTGCTTGAGTCAAACTGAATTTAATCCTAATCCAATTAGAATTTGGTGCATCCATGAAAAGAAAAATTTTTAATCCAAATAAAAACTCAAACTCTCTTAGTTAGATCCTAGTCTAATTAAAAATTAAGTCAAATCCAAATCTTAATTCAATAAAAAATTATTCTCCCATACAATTTGGTTATCTCATAACCCAATTAGGCTTAATCAAATCAAACCCATGTCAAGTCAAATTAAATTTAATTTAATTAGACTTGATGCAAGCTTTACAGCTCAATCAAATTGAGCCAATTAGCAATCTAATTGCTAATTAATCCTCCTATAACTCACTAACTCTTTAGTAAGTTACTTAATTGTAACTTTTGTATTGGATTAATCATCAATCAAATTGATAATCAAATCCTATCACGATTCATAATCATAATTCAACCATTTGATCAGTTAAAAAACTCTTTGTGTGTAACCCCATAGGTTCTATTCTGTCTGGTAGTAAGATATATTGTGATCCCTATCACAATATCATCAAAACTCTTTTCAGTGGGTTGGAACCATTCCAACTCTGCCTATCAAGGATCATCGATCATCAAGATGATGCTCGTAGGTCTCACAATCTATCAGTGACACCTAACAGTATGTAGTGGCAATCCAGCAGAATAAAAGATGATGAATCTCTAGGTGCAGTTAACGTATGATACAGTCTCTCTATCATAAGTCTCGACCAGATGACAGGTCATGGATGAATCATCAAACCTCATCATCGGTCATATGATAGATCAATTAGCTTGAGTCCATGTATGATTCTCATGAAAACTCTTTTTTATTAATCACACTGCATGATCATAGACTTAAAGACTCAGCTTCTTAAATTTTATAGGACTACTCTGTTCTGCTAGAATCGATAGATCCTCTCTAGATGTACATTCTACTCCTACGGTGGACCAACTGTCGCCAACATCAACTACAAAGACTCATTGAGTCAAAATTATATATAGTCAAACTCCAGCAGCCACACTACGAGCAGCTGTAGTACCACAGATCAAAGGATCAGTCATACAACTGCAGCATCGAGAAAGTCACTAACGAGTGAGCAGACATTCATGTGACTTCTTGTGTTAGTCACGCTCTATGCTAGTTATTCTCTAACAACCACCTACACTCTCGCTCCAATGTCACTACACTGTAGACTCAAGATCCATCCATTCGAAGGAAGTGATCCATGCACTGATCTATCTGGATCAATCACCATCTCCATGATGATCCTATGACCAGGAGCAATTTAAGAATTAACCATCAATGACGCATGTGTCAAATTCTCAACTCTTTGAGAATATGTGTCATCATCTTATTAATCCTTTGGATGATTCATAGACACATAAAATATGAATGGTAATATAAATATCCAATAAGTATAAAATCATGTTCTAGTAATATGATATGCATCAGTCAACATTGGCTTTTAGGGCATACATCCAACAATCTTCCACTTGCACTAAAGTCAATCTGCCATATACCAAGCCCCATCTTCTCAAGATAGGTTTTAGTCTTGAGCTAGCTAAGTGACTTACCAGTGGGTCAACCACATCTCATGTAGAGTTTGCTCTCTGCACCTTTATGTGTTTCTACTTGAGATAATCGTGTATTTTGCTGTTCTATGTGCTTGGATATCTGGTGAGACCTAGGCTCCTTAGCAAGGGCTATGGTGCCATTATCTTTGCAGTATAGTGTCATGGCATCTGATGGCATAACATTCAGTTCTACAACTGACATTAGAACCAGAATGCATCCTACACATCTATAGTATACTCAGCTTCCATCGATCGATTGCTTGGAATCTTTTCAAGATATCGACATGATTACACCTATGATGTAGATATTCTACCATCAACGACATACATAAAATCTGAATTGATGTATCTTCCCACTCCTAGCTTTGATCTTTCTCCAAAATTAAGAATAAATCCTTAGTTCTTCTCAAGTACTTAAGGATATTTTTACAGTAATCCAGCACTCTGAGCTTGGATACTACTGATATCTACTCGTGACATTCACAGTATTAACTATATTAGTTCAAGTACATAACATGGCATACATTTATGTCCAAGAGGGTAGCAGATCCCTCTCTGAGATTTCTATGTCGAACCCTTTCAGCATCTACTTTCTGTACTTTATCTGTGAAAACACAAGTATTTAATCGCATCTATCTCTATAGATTTTTATATTCTCAGAATATAGGATGCTTGCTTTGTCTTTCATGGAGAATTCTATGTACAACTATATTTTAACTGATGTCAGTATTGGACACTCTTACTAACCCTTTTTGGAAACATATAATTTCTCATTTTTGATCAAACAATTTGATCGTATCAATGTTCCAACTCTAAGATTATTGCAAACTTTATCATCTCCTATCATGAGAAGTGAAATTCATAAACTATTTCATATAAAATTCTTCAAAAGATATCTATTCAGGAAGCTATTTCACATCTCTTTCTTGGAGTCGATGTCTTACACCATCTCATTATAGATTTTGGGATCATCCCTATGTTCCCTATCTCCCATGAGAAATAATTTTTCTGTATGTCCTCTATTAAGCATACCCAAGTACCTTTCGAGAGGATGAAAGATCCTACTATATGTACTAGGTGGAGGAGGAATATATGTATACTGGCTCACATATTGATAGGTTCTTAAGGTCTCAAGATTTACTGCTCTTCAAAGACACTCTCTTCAAGCTAGACTTTCCTCTCACTACTTTATCTTGGTTAAACAATTTTTCAAGAAGATAGCATGATGGTCACAATCACATTGTAATCCTTTCAGAAGAAAAATAGTATCTCAAACTCTTTTAATATGAGCTTTATAGACCTATTCTCTAACATATCCACCTGCTATCCTTGACACAGACTGAATATCTTTGGATCTCAAATAATCAAGATTCAGTTCTCACCATCCCATATCTCATATGGTGTGGTAGGAACAGATTTAGAGAGAATTCAATTTCATAAAAATAAAATATATCTCTAAAGAAATAAAATAAATCAATAAATTTCATCATGGATCGGACTATATCTCATACAGTCCCATAACTCTTCTTAATTATCTCGTTGAGCTGAGATATACTAAGAGGGGTCCAATATGAAACTTATGTTATTTCATGAGATAATCGAGAAATTTCTATCTTTGATATTGTATCTTCAATCTTATCAAAGTTCCTTTAGAAATTTTTTGATTTGCTTCTCTACTTTACATCTGAATGCTTTGAACCTTTCAAAAATTTCAGATTTGTATCTCATATACTTATCCATACCATGACTGATCATCAATAAAGATAACAAAGTAGAGATAACTTCTTTTGTTAGCACATCATAAGGGCTACACACATCAAATATATACTAGGATAAGTATCTCAGTGGTCATTTTCTTCTTGTCCCACAAGAGTAGCTTGATTATTTTTTTTGAAAAAGATGATGCACAAACTAGATATGACTCAGCAGTCAATGAGTCTAAAAGCCCATATTTCTTCAGTTTGTTAATCATTTCTTCTCTTATATGACTTAGCCTAAGATTTCACATATACTTTAAGATTTATTTCAATTTTGGATCTCTCAGATCCAATGGCATTCACTGTTTGCTTAATTAAGTTCACAGATACATCACCATGCAAATAATAGAGACTGTCTCTAAGAACTAAATCCAAACGATAATCACAAAGGACAGACACCCATAGCCACAGCAGCAACTCTTGCCCTATTGTCAATTTTAAGGGTTACTTTCTCAGCCCTCTACCTTCTCATAGACTCTATATAAAAATCACTAGAGTCTATAACTCAACTGAGAGAAGAAAAAATTGTAAATATAGTATTGAGCAATTTCAACATGCCTACTCAAGGCATATTTTTGTTTCTTTAGGCTCTCCAGGTATATACCTTTGAACTTTTCAAGGTTCTTTTGTTAGTAATAATTTGAACAATTCAGATAAGATGCCATTATAGTCATTCATATGGTAGTTTATCATAAACTATCTATATAAACTAAATAGGGATCATAGGATCAAATCCACAAGCAATTCTTAGTGCATGGTCATGTCGAACTTTTTAAGCTCCTTAATATCTTTGATCATTATCAAATAACAATCATAGACTGACTGCCCATCATGCATCTCATATGCTGTGTGACTCTGATTACCTCATAATATTTATAGATAAATCAATGTGTCATTGACAGTGAACATGTGCTCATGCATACATTGAAGTTTATCTAGCATAGACTTCAACATATAGCACCTATCTTTATTGTCATTGTCCATCCACTCATCAAGTATAGCTTGTTGAATTTGGGTTGGACAGATTGTTAATATCAGAATAATCTGATAGGAAACATTGCTTAATTTTCTATAATTAAGAATGATTCTTAGATTTGTGAGCCAGTTTATGTTATTAGTTTCGGTTAAACGGTTCATATCTAATATTTAAGCTAGAGGATTGGAAGCTGACACAATGAACAACAGAGAGCAAAGATTTTAGTTAGATGTTTGTACTTATTTTATAATTTGCTCTAGATATTTTTAGATTCAAAAGAGACTCCCACTATTTTATTAGATCTTCCATACTCTTCGAATGGAGAAACAAAAATCCTAACGTGATAACTGGATTTCTAGTGGATGCTGCAGTTCCATCAATGCCGTGCACTCACCTAATAGTTATTGGTACTACGCACACCGATGCATAAATGACTCTTTATCCAAATGCTTCTCTAAGTATATTGCAGCTACTTGGTCTTTAAGTCATGTGGGCTCACCTAATAGTTATTATCCGCACTCTTTAGTTAAGTCAGACCCATTATTCACAAGCAAATGTAAAGTCATAATTGGATCCCTCACCTAACAGTTATTGGGTCCAACCTCATTTTTATCCTGGAGTAACTTTTTGCTAATAGAGTGGTTGCGTGTTCTCGATGTAACTGAACCACTGTGACCAGCCGAGAACAATTAACACCAGTAGCATGCCCGCATATCTACAATGATGGAAGACCATTAGACTTAATATTAATGGAGAGATTTAAATTTAAGTTTCATCTAATCAGTCATTATATAATTGATCTTATTGGCATGGGCTAAATCAAATCATCAAGCAACCATATTTGAGACTCAATCTTCCAAATTGACCAAGTAAGTGGAGATTGATGGGGGTCCTCCTGTTGCTTTTCTTAGACATCAATAAATTGATCAGATCAGCGAACGAAATCAATTAAATAATCATCTTTCAATTACTTGCCTTAGACATCAATTGGTTAATTGATCCAAATAGGTTAGCTTAGGTGAATCAGATTCGAGCTATAGAGCTGAATTAGGTCCTAAGATTAATTGATTCTACATATAGGTGTCAATCGATTCAATCAATAATAATTATATGATCTTAAGCTCTATTGACTCAATCTTAATCAATACTTGACTCAATTTGATCAACTGCTAAATCAATTTAGATCCATTATGATCAAATCAAAAATTCTAGATGTAATCCAATTACATGACCTAATTTGATCTACCCATGACCAATCTCTCATGCAGAAATACTAATTTTAGATCTTAAATCTAAATTTTTATATCTAAATTTTTTACATGAAAAGTAAGTTTTGATCTCAAAATAATTTTTAGATCATACATTTAAACATATATCATATACATGAATATAGTTCAGATCATACAAACAGATTTCAGTCCTAAACATGCTTTCATATATTATATATATGAATGAAAATAGATCTTAAAATTCTTTTCAGATCTAAACAACAAAAACATATAACACATATATGATGAAAAATCAAATCTAAAATTTTATTTTAATCAAAAATTTTAATATCATTCTAGGACAACCATACAGCATAACAAATTATGTCAGGACAACCTTATGTCAGAATGATATCAAAAACTTTTAGATCTGAAATTTTTCTCTACAGATTTCAGATCTAAATCCTAATCTTATGCATATGATGTGGCTCTGATACCACTATTGAGATTTGATAGTTTCATACATGCAAAAATATTGAAACAAGTATGCAGTAAAAATTTTAAAAAATTTAAATTAAATCTAATTTAATCTAAGCATGCATAAGATCAAATCTTAAAATCATAAACAGGATCGACATATATGAGATAGAATTTAGATATAAAAATTAAATAGAAAAAAATAAATAGAGAAGATCTAATCTTCATATCTTGACATGAGTCGATCCACACCATGAATTGATGATCATAGAAGTCTTACGAAGGTCCCTTAAAGTTGCACAAGTGTCTGACCTCTACGAATATCCATATGAGACTTCGATCTGATCAAAATTTTTTTGATCTCATCGGGATGCTAGCTTCCTTGCAGAGATCGCATCTTGATGATAGAAAATCTTCTTTTCTCTCAAAATACTCTTAGAGAAGAAGAAGAAAATAGGAGGATGTTGATCTCTATGCTAGAGAATATGAGAAGAATCTTTTTTTTTCTTTCTAAAACTCATGTACCAAATCTCTACGCTAGAGATGTAAGAATTTTATCCAACTCTTGGACAAAAAGGAAAAAAAAAATTCATATCCAAATAAGGATAAAAGAGAGAGAGAGAGAAGAGTCCCCAACAGCCAATCTTTGGTTATTGGTAAAAAAGAAGAGATAAGATCACTCATACCTCACGCCATGCGTCCATATGCCATGCCCTCTCTCCTTTGATTTTTCTCCATGCACAACTCCCCTTTATTGGTGTCAAAACCTGATCCATATCTAGTTGGTTACACACCCCATATTGGTCTCAAGTTTAAATAGAAAGGGAGTTAGATTTTGAGTAGGAGATAAGGGTCCAAACTTTTTAGGATTCTAGCATATATGCTGCCCACCCTTACTTATTTTTATGTGCCATGTACCTCACAGAGAAAGGGGATTAAGAGGGCTTCTTACATGCTAAAGAAAGGGAAGAGGGCGTGGGATAATTGGCACCCAAAATCTGGTTGGTGTGGGGTTTATTTTATGGCACATGGAGGGAGAGTTTTAACATTTTAGGACTCTTCTTTAGGTGGTTGATTTAAACCAATTTAAATTCTAACTAATTTTAATCATATTAAAAATTGATTAGATCCAAATAGATTGAAATTCAAATCTGATTAGGAGCTCAAACTATTTAGATTAGATGTCACCTAATTAAAGAAGGAGTCCTAGTTTTTTTGGACTCTTTCTTGGTGCTTGAGTCAAACTCAATTTAATCCTAATCCAATTAAGATTTGGTGCACCCATGAAGAGAAAAATTTTTA
Organism: Elaeis guineensis; assembly: GCF_000442705.2. NCBI lineage: Eukaryota > Viridiplantae > Streptophyta > Magnoliopsida > Arecales > Arecaceae > Elaeis > Elaeis guineensis. Next base: position 50,862,358 of record NC_026005.2, on the reverse strand, counting down.
ATCCAAATAGAAACTCAAACTCTCTTAGTTAGATCCTAGTCTAATTAGGAATTAAGTCAAACTCAAATTTTAATTCAATCAGAAATTATTATCCCATACAATTTGATTATCTCATAACCCAATTAAGCTTGATCAAATTAATCCCATGTCAAGTCAAATTAAATCTAATTTAATTAGACTTAATGCAAACCCCATAGATCAATCAAATTGAGTCAATTAGCAATTCAATTACTAATTAATCCTCATATAACTTACTAACTCTTTAGCGAGTTACTTAATTATAACTTTTGTATTTGATTAATCATCAATCAAATTGATAATCAAATTCTTTCATGATTTATAATCATAATTCAACCATCTGATCAGTCAAAAATCTCTTTGTGTGTGATCTCATAGGTTCTATTCTGTCTGATAGTGAGATATATTGTGATCCCTATTGCAATATCATCAAAAATTTTTTCAATGGATTGAAACCATTCCAACTCTGCCATCAAGGATCATCGATCATCGAGATGATGCTCATAGATCTCACAATCCATCAGTGATACCTAGCAGTATGTAGTGACAACCCAATAGAATAAAAGGTGATGAACCTCTAGGTGCAGTTAACGTATGATACAGTTCCTCTATCGTGAGTCTCGACCAGATGACAGGTCATGGATGAATCGTCAAATCTCATCATCGATCATATGATAGATTTAATTAGCTCGAATCCATGTATGATTCTCATGAAAGCTCTTTTTCATTAATCACACTACAATGACCATAGACTTAAGGGCTCAACTTCTTAAATTTCATAGGACTACTCCCTTCTGCTAGGATCGATAGATCTCCTCTAGGTGCACACTCTACTCTTACAGTGGATCAACTATCATCAACATCCACTATAAGAACTCATTGAGTCAATATTTATGTGTAGTCAAACTCCAGCAGCCACACTGTGAGCAGCTGTAGCACCGCAGATCAAAGAACCAGTCATACAACTGCAGCATCGAGAAAGTTACTAACGAGTGAGCAGACATCCATATGACTTTTTGTATTGGTCATATTCAGTGCTAGTTATTCTCTAACAACCACCTGCACTCTCGCTTCAGTATCACTACATCACAGACTCGAGATCCATCTATCCGAAGGAAGCAATCCATGCATTGATCTATCTGGATCAATCACCATCTCCATGATGATCCTATGATCAGGAGCAATTTAGGAATTAACCATCAATGACACATGTCTCAAATTCTTAACTCTTTGTGAATATGTATCGTCATCTTGTTAATCTCTTGGATGATTCATGGACACATAAAATATGAATGGTAATATAAATGCCCAATAAGTACAAAATTATGTTCTAGTAATATGATATGAGTCAGTCAAGATTGGCTTCTAGGGCATACATCGAATAGGATGAGGTCATCTCCTTCTCAAATATTGATGCTAAGGGCATCCAGACTCCACATGATGATACTAATGTAGTTTCTCTTCCCATTACAAATTATGATGTAAAGAGAATTTTGGTTGATAATGGAAGCTCGGTGGCTGTCTTATTTTGTGATGTCATTTGCAAAATGAATCTACCTAAGGATTGCTTGTGGAAGGTCACTTGTGAAAGATCAATTCTCCTTGGATCAAATTCTTAGGATACCTGATCTTTTGAAAGGTATCATCTCCCCTGACATTACCATACCATTGTGAAGCTCGACTTCCTAATCATCAAGATCCCCATGGCTAACAACATAGTACTTGGATGACCCCATCTGAATATCTTGCATACTATTATTTTCACCTACCATCTGTTGATGAGGTTCCCAACTACAAACAATGTATGGAAAGTCTAGGGTGACCAAGTGCTCTCTTGACCATGCTATCTCAAAACCCTCAAAAACAAGAAATCAATGGAAACACTATTAATTGAAGGTTTTGATACTTGAGATGAGTAGGGATGGTAGTGTGCATGGAGAATTGATCGAGAAACTTCTTCCGATCCCCCTTTATGAAGCAGATTCGAGAAGGAAGATGTAGATTAGAGCTCAATTGGATAAAGCCTCCATAGGTTGGCTTGTGGATTTCCAACAAGCCAATGCTGATGTCTTCATTTAGTCAACTTCGGACATGCCTAGCATCAGACCTAATGTCATTATCCACAGACTAAATGTGGATCCAATGCACCGACTTGTTCGATAGAAGAAGAGAATCTTCTTTCCTAAAAGGCAGCATGCCATCGATGAAGAGCTAGATAAGCTCTTCCATGCGGGCTTAATTTAGACCTTTCAACTAGCTGGCCAATATCATCCTCCTCATAAGGCAAATAGAAAATGGTAGGTATGCATCTGTTGGAGAATGTAGGTGATTTCATGCATGTATTTTAAAATTTTTTTGAATAAATTATAGTAAAATATAATTAGATTAATCAAATTAATCTAACATGTATATGATCTAATAATCAAATCAACCTACTCTAGGATCTATGATATGATATGTTGCATATAAAATCTAAAAAATACTGAAGATAAAATCAGCATGCATGCATGTGTGCAGTAGATCACATCTACTTCTAATCTTAGTTCATAACTCGATATTTTTGTACGGATCGATGATCATCGCTATTGAGAGACATAGTAGAGAGGATCCTCGATGGTCGCTCATAGTCACAAATGCATCTGGCCTCTATGGGAAGTTCACTCGAAGCTCTAATCTGATCAGTCTTCTCGAGAGTGCTAGCTCATGTGAAGACCTTTTTCTTGGCTGATCTGAATCCTTTCTTCAAATTTTTAAAATCTTTTCAGAAGTTGAAGATAGACTTCTAGAGGAGATGAAGAGGTAAAAGAAAGATGGATAGAAAAATAATTTTTTTCTTATTTTTTCTATTTTCTCAAACCCTGAGGATCAAAATCCTAGAAACTTAATTTTTGCACATGCCCCAAGAGAAGAAGACTCTCCTCTTCTTTCACGCCATGAAACCAATACCCCAAGCCACTTCATGTGAAAAACTCTTTTTTTGTTACCTTACACACATAAAATAAACCACAAAAGCCTATTTTATAGGCATATAAGGAGGTGCGGTGAAGAGTCCAAGAGATCATGGACTCTTACAAGATGTCACCTCCCTTCATAATTCCACATCCTAAAACATACCAAAAAAATATGGGATGCATATTTTTATATTTTTTTATGATAATTCAATTCTCTAACTAATTTTTTACAAAAAATCTCCTCAAAATATCATACATATAAGGAGAAAAAAATAAGTTGGCATGGAGAGGTTGATTTGGATAAGAACAGATTCTCTTGATAAGGAATATTTTGAAATCTAATTTTAAAATCTTCTTTTTATCAAAACCAAATCAGATTTGGATGTGAGATAGAGAAGAAAAATAACTCTTTATCATAAAAAAATATCATGCAAAAACTATTTATTCATGGAGATAAATGACATGCAAAGTGGGTTGGTGCAAGGGAGAAGAGTCCTATTCCAATAAGGACTCTTAATTTTCTTATTTGAATCCAAATCAAATCACATCTGGTTTATCCCAAATAAAATATATAAAATTTAATCTAATTAAATTTATAAATTTTTAATCAAATTTTAATCAAATTAAAAATTGATTAAATCAAAGTTCTGATCAATTCAGGGATAATTCTCCCTTAGCGATTAGGTCATTTTATAACCTATCGAGTCAAATCTAATTGAATCTAATTCAATTAGATTTTATTTAATCCTCTTATTTAATCAAATTGAGTTAATCAATAATTTAATTATTAATTAATTTTTTATTAATTCACTAACACTTGATGAATTAATTTATTATAATTTTTACATAAGATTAATCATTAATCGAATTGATGATTAAGCCCTTGAACGATTCTCAATCGTTGATCAGCCACATGATCAGTCTGAAATTTTTTTTTAGTGTAGCCTCATAGGTTCGAACCTAAGTCGATAGCATAGAAATAACTTTCTAAATCAATCAATATAACTATCTAGCAATGATGATCCGACATCCGGATAGGTCGAATGAAGACGAAGCAACATTCAAGAACCTATTAACGTATGGTTACTGTATAATTCATCTCTTTGATCCTAATACTCGAGGATGACCTAAGATTTAACTATCAATCTTAGATAAATCATTCATATTATATTTCAATCTTTTTTAAATCCATCACATGGATTATCTGGGTTCAAATTTTGCTAAATTGAAATATATTGATACATTAACTTCTACTAATTTGGAGGGGTCAATCTCATTTTGACACATGCATCGACTTGACAAGTACTTAACTGCGTCCAAAAATCTTCTGTCACTGAATTAAAAACTTAGTTAGTCCGGCATCAAAATATAGTGAGTTGCTTCAAGTCACGTGATGATCTCAGGTCGGAGGGATACTTATACCCATACCCTTGGTGAGCTATCCTTGACAGCAGAGTGCTCTGCAATTGATCACGTTCAGTGATGATGTACACCTATATCTCATCTACATACCATGCCAGTGTCTCCACACCATTTGATTATGAGGACAACCAATGCATATAGCACACAATGACCTATACTTAATATCGCTATCATCCTAGTAATAACGTATTGTTTGGTCGTGAACCAATTTAAGGACTATACGATAAATCCTCTTTTATCGATCAAAGTAGTCCTAAAAATTTCATCACAATATAGGAGTTTATTAAAAGATATAATCTGATGATGAAAAATATCAAATAATTTTTATTATTTATCAATTTATATACATTTATAATTAGCACAATCGTCAAATGATTGGCTTTAGGACATATTTCCTAACAACTTTCACTTAGACTAAAGCCAATCAGTATAGTATCATATACCCAGCTTTGATTTATCATCTCAGAACTCTTTGATACTGAGGCTTTAGTAAATGGGTTGGTCAAGTTCTCCTTTTCATCGATCTTCTAAAAATTGACGTCACTTTAACAGATTTTTTGAATAAAGTGGTAGCAATGCAAAATGCCTAGTAAGCTAATGGGACTTTGGCTCTTTGGCATGAGCTATGGCTCCGATGCTATACAACACGGTGGGACCATCATCAGAGGATGTCACTCTTAGCTTGTCAGTGAACTTGTACAATCACATAGCTTCCTTGCAAGCATCAAATGCTGCAATGTATTCTGCCTCACAATTTGAATTTGACTATATTGCTCTACTTGAAACCTTTCCAGCAGATTGCTCCATTATTTAGGATAAGGATGTATTCAGACATGTTCTTGCTATTATTATATCCAACTAAAAATTGAAATCAAATATTATAAGTTGTAAGTCAAATTCTCCATAATTGAGTCATCGATCCTTAGTATTTTTCAAATACTTAAGGATGACCTTCCAATGATTCTCATCCAGATCTTGCAAATATCTCCTCACTATCCTAGTGAGTATACCATATTCGATCTCATACATGACGTACATGATAGAACAAATTCTACTCATAAACACCCTATATATGTTGGACTGGAAAAACCCAAGTAGCCTCTTAGATCTATCTCTATAAATCTTCATCCCTAGGATGAGGGATGCTTTTCCTAAGTCCTTTATGGAAAATAATGATAATAGCAAAAACTTTATTCCCTATAACATAAGAAATATCATTTTTGATTAAGAGAATTTCATTCACATACAAGATAAGAAATGCACTCACAGAACTATTAATCTATTTGTATTTGCAGGGTTTTTCTTCATTCTCAACGAAACCATGCATTTTGATCACTTATCAAAATACATGTTCTAACTTCGAAATATTTAGTATTGCCATAAGAGAAAATATCTTGTTATGGTCAATAGCATAATGTTGACAATATCCTTAAGCAACCAGATGAGTTTTGTAGGTCTCCACCTTCTCATCTGTGCTCTTTGATTCTATTGAAGATCCACTTACATCTTATAGATTTTACCTCTTCAAGTGTATCAACGAGTGTCCATACACCATTGACTTTCATGGACTCAATTTTGGACTTTATGGCTCCAAGTCACTAATCAGAGTCAAACCCCTGCAAGGCATCCATGTAGGCGATCATATCCTTATTGTTCTCATCGAGTTCAACATAATCATGTCTCGGATCTAGATACCGAAGTATCTATCTGATGGATGCAGTACTCTATCGGATCTTCTTAATGGTACCTCTACAATGGATTTCGGATATGATCTAATCAAATCCAATTCTATGGGTTCACTAGATTGTGTCGATTCTTCTACCTGTCGAACTTCATAAGTTTCACATTAAAGGCATCAGTTCCTTCACCAAGGTACTCTTTTTCTTAAAAGAAATGTCAAACAACTTTTATTCTTTAGCATGGTAGAATTTATATCCTCTAGATTCTTTGGAATATCCTACAAAATAATACATATAGGATCGAGATCCAAGCTAATCGATTTGCAAATATTTGACATAAACTGAATACTCCCAAACCTTAAGGTAAGAAAGTATTGACTTACGCCTAGTCCATATTACATATGGAGTCATTTCGACTGATTAATTCAGAATCTAGCTCAGAACATAACAAAAGTCTTAAGAGCATAACCCTAAAAGGAGACTGACAGAATTGCAAACCCCATCATGCATTGAACTATATCTAACAAAGTCGATTCCAATAAGAAAAAATTTTATTCTCTTCTAGATATGTCAAAAACTCACCGGAAGAACATTCTCCTCGATCTGACTGAAGAGTTTCAATGCTCTTTCTAGTTTATTTCTTTACCTTATTATAAAATTGTTTGAATATTTCAAATAATCTAAATTTATGGCAAACATATTCGTAGATCCAATACATTAGTATGTATCGGATTCATAACATCATTGGCTCGTTTACCTTTTCTAGCAAAAAATGATTCGATCATCTTACTAAAGAGATAGGATTGACAGGTGGACAATGATTCACAATCATTAACTTTGAGAATTATCTCCTATTGATCCTATTCTTGTTTATATGACCGAGCTTACAATACTAAAGATAGATTTTTATGACATTATCTACTCTAAGGAGTTTGTTTGATTGTTGTGTACAGTACACTAACAGACTATGTAAACATCATTTCTTAGTTGCCCATATGATTTTAATATCATTCATAATGATATCACAAAAATCATTAGATAATAGTGACAATCACTAAAATGATATTGTTAGAATTGAAAATAGGCTCGAGAATTCTTAAAACCAGGATTGGAACATTACTTTCATCTCCAATGTTCAGAAATCTCTTGCGGTTTTCAATCTTTCTACTAACCTGAAGTCATTGCAACAACTTACATGAACTTTCGATATTCAATACCCAGATAGTAGTGTCATGATAGAAAAATCACAAGGTGTTATCATATAAGTATCTTGTCTGTTGTGATCCAGGTGGTGTGCCCAAGGCCCAGGGGACCAAGGCTAAGGCCAAGGTCCATCATTCATGAGGGCTTCATGGAGGCTCTAGGGCTAGTTGGGTCCTAGGTTGAAAGGCTGTGGGCCTTTTGGGTTCTTGAGGTCCAGGTTATGTGGGCCTCAAGGGACCAACTCTTTATGGGCCAGGTCTGAGCCCAGGATAGGTGAGATTAGGTCGAGTCATGGGTGTACATGGGCTTGGATTAACCTAATCTCCCATAGAGTTGGTCAAGGAAGTTTTGGATTTGGGTCACTTAACCCCGTGTTTATATATACATGCACTGTATAGGTTTGATTAAGCCAAGAAATATGAAAATCCTTTCTCCTAAGTCTCTCTCTCTCTTCTCCCTCTCTCTTCAGCTATTCTCCACACCCCAGGAGCAAGAAACCCTAGGGTTTCTTGCCGCCAGGTCTGTAGAAGGCAAGAAAAGCAGGGGAGGTGCTAGGGTTTTGAGCCCCTCCCCCTTTGTGCCGCCAACCATATTGCCTCTCCCTCTCTTGAAGCCATCCAAACATTAGGTCCAGGACTTGGAATCTCTTGCTACAAGGTTGGTATAAGTTTCTCTCAGATCTGGAGTTGATCTGAGGTCGTTTGAGGTACAGGTGAGATCTCCATCAACAGATCTACAGGAAAGGCTGCAGCAGGATAGATCTGTAAGGTCTGGTTCTATCTACCTTCTTCCCTATCTAAAATATCCCGATTCAAGATCTATGAATTGGAAGACCTCGATCCAGGCCTGATCTGATTGGGTACCAGATCTTAGATTTTTTAGAGGTGATCTTAGAGGCGTTCTTCATCTGGAACGAAAGGCTGATGAAGAAGACAGCAACCAGACTGATTTCGTCAAGGGCCTTTGATCGAGTCCAAAAATCTTCAGATTTGTTCGTTGTTGGTTCCGCTGCACCCAAGGTCCGTGGGAGGAGCTGGGATCGTGCTTCAATAGTTGGTATCAGAGCCACAGTGGTGAGGAAGCGGTTCCAAGCATGAGAAGTTGAAGATCCTAAGTGCTAAAAATTTTCAACATGGTACCATCAAGGTATATTCTACACTTCTTGATTTTATATTGCTTGTTTGGCTTGGATCTAGTCATGGGTAGCAATATGAAGGTTGATTTCGAGAAGTTTGATGGCAAAAAAATTTTTTTCATGTGGAAAATTCGGGTGGAGGATCTTCTGGTGCAAGCAGATCTGGATCAGGCTTTGGATGAGAAGCCTGAGGGAATGACAGATAGACAGTGGGCATCGTTGGAGAAGAAAGCATGCTCGATGATCACAGGATGTTTGGCGGATGCGGCGTTGTATTCGGTGCTGGAAGAAAAGACCCCGAAGGGCCTTTGGTTGAAGTTGCACACCATATATATGGGGAAGAATATGTGCAACAAGCTAATGCTGAAGAAGAGGTTGTACAGTCTTCGGATGCAGGAGGGATCTGATGTGATTGGCCACATTCAGAGGTTCGACTAGTTGTGCATGGAGTTGATGAATATCAGGGTGAAGCTGGATGAGGAGGACAAGTCCCTGTTGCTTTTGTGTTCGCTGCCAGGATCATATGACTCTTTGGTGACTACACTGCTCTACGGCAAGGAGACTCTGGAATATGAGGACATGGTCTCGGTGCTGAGGTCTAATGAGCAAAGAGAAAAGTTGACCAGAGATCAGGCTCCCCAGGAGGGTTTGGTAGTAGGGGAGAGGACAGATAGAGGTAGAGGCAGAAGCAAGTCCAGGGGGCGGTCCAAGTCCAGGAAGGGAAAGAAAGAGATGAAATGCTTCAAGTGCAATGAGTTCGGGCACTTCAAGCGAGAATGTCCACTATAAAAGAGCAAGAAGGGAGAAAGAAGTGGCTCAGAATCAGTGAGTGCAGTTGCTGGGCAGCAGGTGGAGGATGATCTACTTGTGGTATCAGATGGTCACAGGCATTACACAGAGGAGTGGACACTAGACTCTGCGTGCTCACATCACTACACACCACACAGGTCTTGGTTTGCGACATACACCAAGACAGATGAGGTATCAGTGACTCTAGGCGACAATCATCCTTGCAAGGTGGCTGGGATAGGGACAGTCAGGGTGAGGATGTTTGATGGGATTGTGAGGATATTGACAAATGTAAAGCACATCCCAGAGCTGGAAAAGAATCTAGTGTCACTAGGCTACTTGGAGCGCAGTGGATACAGCTTTAGCAGTAGGGCTAGAAGTGGAGTATTAAACATCTCCAATAGAGCTATGGTGGTGATGAGAGGTAGGAGGTTGGACAATAATCTCTATCGCATGGAAGGATCTGTGGTGACCGGAGAGTCTGATGCAGCAGCTGCAGCACAGGACCAGCAGGGGGCTTACAGGATGTGGCACTACCGCCTAGGCCACATGGGTGACAAGGGGCTGAGGGAGTTGAGCAGGAGAGGACTCATTTTTGATCTTGAGGATGGTGCTACAGGGGAGATCTGTGAGCCTTGCCAGATGGCAAAGCAGAGGAGAGTTCAGTTCAACATCAGTACAACCCGCAGTGGAGCCCCTCTAGAGTTAGTACACACGGATGTGTGGGGACCAGCCCCAGTTTCAGCTAAGAATGGGGCCAGATACTTCATGACCCTGATTGATGATTTCTCAAGAAAACTCTGGATTTACTTCATGAGAGAGAAGTTAGAGGTTTTCACCAAGTTCAAGATCTGGAGAGCTGAGGTGGAGAAGGAGCAAGGGAGGAGCGTGAAGTATCTGAGGTCAGACAATGGCGGGGAGTACACCAGCAGAGAGTTCCAGGATTACAGTGAGGAGTGTGGGATCAGGAGACACTTATCAGTTAAGGGGACTCCACAGCAAAATGGGGTGGCCGAAAGGATGAATAGAACACTTCTAGAAAAGGCACGATGCATGAGGCTACAGGCAGAGCTTCCAAAGGCATTCTGGGTTGACACAGTTGATGCAGCGGGTTACTTGGTCAATCGGTCACCTCACACCAGGTTGGATGGCAGGCTTCCAGAGGAGGTGTGGTCTAGGAGGACAGTTGGGCTGGGCCATCTACGGGTATTTGGGTGCACAGCCTATGTGCACATTGGAGCTGGTGAGCGAAGCAAGCTAGATGCCAGATCACGCAAGATGGTGTTTTTAGGCTATCCACGAGGAGTTAAGGGATACAGGTTGTGGGATCCCTTGGAAAAGAAGGTCATCATTGGTCAAGATGTGACTTTTGATGAGGAGTCAGTCCTACAAAGGTGAGCAGGCATGGAGGAGCAGCAGGAGCAGGAGGAGGTCCAGCAGGGCGCTGCTGGACAGCTTACCTCTTTGATTTTGCCTCTTGCTGGTACTATGAAAGGACATGACATTCAGGTGGAGCACCTACCTAAGGTGTCTCCACAGGTGGAGAGGACGGACAAATGATCGAGGTGAAGAGGTCCAGCAGGAGCAAGCTGGACCGAGGACTGATATCGGTGTTGCCCTACATAAGCTCAAGAGGACCATCAGGCAATCGGACCGATATGGCTTCGAAGAGATGCTGTCATATGCCCTGATGACAGTGAATAGAGAACCATATACGTATCAGGAGGCTATTGAGAGTCAGGACAGAGAGCGGTGGGTCCAAGCGATGTCCGAGGAGATACGTCTCTCCACTAGAACCAAACGTGGCGATTGGTGCAGTTGCCACAGGGGAAGAGGCCCATTGGCTGCAAATGGGTCTACAGTCACAAGGAAGGGCCTTCAGAGCAAGGAGGTATCAGATTCAAGGCGAGGTTAGTGGCTAAGGGATACTCCCAAAAGGAAGGCATCGACTTCAGTGAGGTCTTCTCTTCCGTCGTCAGACATACTTCCATCAGAGTGTTGCTGAGCATTGTAGTAGCTCAGGATTTAGAGCTGGAGTAGATGGATGTCAAGACGGCGTTCCTCCATGGGCATTTGGAGGAGAGGATTTACATGGAGCAGCCACCCGATTTCAGGGATCTAAGATCAGAGGGAAAGGTTTGTTTGTTGCAGAAGTCGCTGTACGGGCTGAAGCAGTCGCCGAGGCAATGGTACAAGTGGTTCGACTCCTATGTGCGCAGCATTGGACTTTTCAGGTGTGAGTTTGATCCCTGTGTTTATATTCAGTCTCTTGAGGATGGTTCTAGGGTGTTCCTACTCTTGTATGTGGATAACATGCTTATAGCATACAAGAGTAGGAAGGTTGTGCAGGATCTGAAGGCATCCTTATCTCGGGAGTTTGAGATGATGGATTTGGGCCCTGCAAGGAAGATCTTAGGCATGGAGATTTTCAAAGATCGAGCTCGGAGGGTGCTGCATCTATCTCAGGGGGGCTACATACAAAAGGTCTTAAAGAGGTTCGGGATGAAGGGAGCAAAACTGGCGGAGCTACCACTTGCCAGTCACTTCAGACTCTCGAAGACCATGGTGCCACAGACTGAGATGGAGGTTCAGGAGATGGAGATGGTTCCTTATGCTTTAGGAGTTGGAAGCTTGATGTATGCGATGGTCTGTTGTAGGCCAGACATCACTCATGTAGTGAGTCAGATTAGCAGGTTCATGGCGCAGCCTGGCAGGGAGCACTGGAGAGCTCTAAAGTGGATATTCAGATACCTGACGGGTTCAGTTGGAGTTGGTATCTGCTATGAACAGCGAGGAGGTACAGTGGGATACTCTGACATGTCCAGGGAGGCTCAGGGGCTGATTGGCGGTTATGTAGATGCAGACTTCGGTGGAGATGTGGATATCCGGAGGTCTACGACAGGCTTCATCTTTAGCCTGTATGGAGGTCCTATTTTTTGGAGATCGAGTCTGTAGCTTTTCACGGCCCTATCCACTATAGAGGCAGAGTACATCAGGCTGATAGAAGCAACTAAGGAGGTAATTTGGCTGAAGGGTTTGTTGACGGAGATGGGCCTTACTCAGGAGACCATTAGAGTGCACTGTGACAGCCAGAGTGCACTTCTATTAGCACAGAACTCAATCTATCATGCTAGGACAAAGCACATCGACATTCAGTATCATCGAATCAGGGAGCTTGTGGAGGATGATGAGGTGGAGCTGGTAAAGGTACACACCAAGGAGAACCCAGCTGATGCACTTACGAAGGTACTTCCACGGGACAGCTTTCAGAGATGTGTTGAGCTGATTCAGCTGATGGATAGAGTGGAGCTGGTTGAGGTCTTGGGACACCAAGGTGGAGATTATTGTGATCCAGGTGGTGTGCTCAAGGCCCAGGGGACCAAGGCTAAGGCCAAGGTCCATCATTCATGAGGGCTTCATGGAGGCTCTAGGGCTAGTTGGGCCCTAGGTTGAAAGGCTGTGGGCCTTTCGGGTTCTCGAGGTCTAGGTTATGTGGGCCTCAAGGGATCAACTCTTTATGGGCCAGGTCTGGGCCCAGGATAGATGAGATTAGGTCGAGTCATGGGTGTACATAGGCTTGGGTTAACCTAATCTCCCATAGAGTTGGTCAAGGGAGTTTTGGGTTTGGGTCACTTGACCCTGTGTTTATATATACATGCATTGTATAGGTTTGATTAAGCCAAGGAATACGAAAATCCTTTCTCTCAAATCTCTCTCTCTCTTCTCCCTCTCTCTTCAGCTATTCTCCATGCCCCAGGAGCAAGAAACCCTAGGGTTTCTTGCCGTCAGGTCCATAGAAGGCCAGAAAGCAGGGGAGGCGCTAGGGTTTTGAGCCCCTCCCCCTTTGTGCCGCCAACCATATTGCCTCTCCCCCTCTTGCAGCCACCCAAACATCAGGTCCAGGACTTAGAATCTCTTGCTACAAGATTGGTACAAGTTTCTCTCAGATCTGGAGTTGATCTGTGGTCGTTTGAGATGCGGATGAGATCTCCATCAACAAATCTACAGGAAAGGCTGCAGCAGGATAGATCTGTAAGGTCTGGTTCTATCTACCTTCTTCTCTATTTAGAATATCTCAATTTGAGATCTATGAATTGAAAGACCTCAGTCCAGGCCTGATCTAGTTGGGTACCAGATCTTGAATTTTTTAGAGGTGATCTTAGAGGTGTTCTTCATCTGGAACGAAAGGCTGACGAAGAAGACAACAATCAAGCTGATTTCGTCAAGGGCCTTCGATCGAGTCCAAAAGTCTCTAGATTTGTTCGTTGCTGGTTTCACTACACCCAAGATCCATGGGAGGAGCCAGGATTATGCTCCAACATTATCCAGCAATCTTTTGCTGATTTCTCTTTCTTAGCATGTTTGAGTTAAGAAATTCTATCAAATCAAGTTAACTTTAGACTCTTTTGTCAGTTCGGGCTCATTAGCCCAAGCATGACTCTTTTATACCTTCTTTTTTTTTTCTTTCTCAAAAAATTATTGCCTTATGAAAGGTATATCTTTAGAGATATAAAAGAACTCTTTCAATATTTAAAAGATTTTCTCCCATCGAGCATCATCGAATTTATAACTAAATTTGTATTCTTTGTGCTCTCAAAAAATACTACACAATGATACGATCATTTGGCTACTTCTGATAAGTATCTTTGATCGCATCATGTGTGTTGGACATAGGAACATTAGGTGCTATATCCATAATCATATTTAGGATCCATTCATGCTCTTGAACTATTTGTAACTTTTGATATCAATTATCAAGGTTGGATCCTATAAGTTATTGTCAAACAGTGAATGGAGCAATAAACATCTAGCCATAATTGAAAAAAAAAATACAAGACCTCTATGTTTATGAATTGATTAAGCCTAAAGATTTAGACTTAAGTCTAAAGGTTCTCCCACTATTTTGATCAAATTGGTAGTCTCTGCCTCCAATCCGAGAAATTACTCTAATTTCTTAGCGGGTACTAGAATCCACACAGACTGCACATGAGTCCGACTTTGGCTGGCTCACCCATGTACATCTATGGATAGATTCTTAACTAATTATTTTACCAAATAATTTTTAGTAATTAATTTAGCCCCAAGTAACTTTTCAGTTGACTTTGGTCTTCTGTGCAAGCTCTGGTTAGGTCCAACCATTAACATGATCATACTTACGAATCCAACTACCAAATAATCAGGCCCAACTTTGGCCAACTAATCTAACCACTTTATAGAGAGACTCAACTAAGTCATCATATTATTGAATGAAAATTTCAATAGCAGATGAACACCCAACCTTTGGGCCTCCAATGATCATTATACTAATGGATCCATTATCACCCAACTTAATGGGAGGCTATGATCTAGTTATCCCCATAACTAACTCATTTTAGAGACTTAATAATTTAGAAGATTTAATTTATGAATTGAGAAAAAAGAAAAGATCAACTAGTAAATCACAATCCTCCCACTGACTTCACCAAGTCATTGAATTGGATTAAGGTCATGCTGGTTGAACTGGCACCTAGATCAGTTACACTGATCAACCTTAATGGTATGGATTAACTCGAATCACTCAGCGGTCTAATCAAGACATAATTCACCAAATTGGCCAGGTAAGTGAGATCGATGGGAGGGTCTGCTAAGTTTGCCTTAGACATCATTGAAATGGTCAAGTAAGCCACTCTCAATTAAAAACCATCAATCGAAATGCCGAACTTACCTTAGACACTAATTGGTTAATTAGTTTCGATTTGACCAACCTAATGATTCGGATTCAACCACTGAGCCATAATCAAGGTCCATTTAGTTTAATCAAAGATATGAACTTGACCATCTATAACTATTATATTGGTTCTAGAGAAATTTTGATTTAATCTAATTCAATATTTGGTTAGATTAAATTAATTTTTTTAGTTAGTCTATTAATTCTTTGATTCTAACTTTAGATCTAACTCAATTAAAAGGATCTGATTTAAGCTAACATATGCCCTCATATTTTATGTAATGTCATTAGATACTAAATCATAATTCTAGATCTAATCAATCATTTACTTAATTCTCAATTAAGTTCAGCATCAATATGGGTTTAGATTATGGTTTGAAATAATTTTAACTTTTTTTTATAAATAATTTACAATAAATATTATGTAAAGACTTTTTATTCTGAAACTAGATTGACTCAATCAACATTGAGCTAGCTACACAAGAGGACTGAGTCAACTCAGTTCAAAACTGGATCAGCTCAGTAATTATGTGAGCACGATTCAAAGAGTTTCAGATCTAAAAATTCATGCATAACACTAAAATAAAATCAATCATAAGCACCTTTTAGATCATATCTAAAATTTTTATGATTTGATATTTTATTTTTTTATGATTAAAATAATTTTAATCACATAGATTAGATATCTTATATTTCATACAATTTTGTATCACATACAACAAATCTAGGATTTCAAAATCTAGGATTTTGCAGAAAAGTAAGTTCTTTCTTTTGTGTTCTTCTTCATGGGATCTAATCACATGGCACCCCTATGGGTCATAAGAGCACTCCATCGAATGCGAAGAGAGGACCTTTAAATCTTTCTTGCTCCTATGATCGAATGGCCTGGTGATCAACTCAATCTAAGTATTTGTTAATCGGATCATCTAATCTAATCACATATCACATATGCATGAATTTAGATCTAATCTAAATTACATCAAATCTGATTACAACTTTAGATCATATCTAAATCAGATGATAAACATCACATGCATGACATAAAATCAAATTTTATCGAAGATCAGTACAAACTAAGATAACCTTTTCACTATAAAGGATAAATCCTACAGCAGAACAACCTTATATCAATTTGTATGATCAATCATTAGTTAAATTTAGATTTAAATATCATATATCAGATCTAAATAAAATTAAATTTTAGGTTTAATATGCACATATAATATGTCATAATAAACCTGGCTCTGATACCACTGTTGGAGAATGTTGTTGCTTCTTGAATTGATTTTGATGATTACAAAGTATTTGAGGGGATTACTAATGATTTTGGTTTAAAAAAAGACTTATTGTACTTCAGGACTAAAATCATAATTTTGTCAAGATCTGATTCAGAAGTCTCAAGAGCAAGAACTGAAGACGTACAATCTATTGGAGGAAATTTCAATATTTTTGGAAGGGTATTTTATAAGAAAATCATATTTTTATTTTTGAGTCGATCCCATGAGTCGACTCATAGCTTAAAGGGATGAACGGCATGCTAAAATTTTGGCTGACACTCTCTGTGAGTCGACCCCATGGGTCGATCCCTTGGCATTAGTCGACCCTAAAAGTTGACCTTTGCTGCTTCGCAGGCCAAAATTATAGAACAGTCATTTTCTGTTCTGTTCCACAGAGGTCGACCCTATGAGTCGACCTATGAGCATGAGTCGATCCTATGAGTCGACCCCTGTGATGGGAAAGTTTCGCAACGGCTAATTTTTAATCCGTTTCAATTGCATTTAATGCTCATTTAATGTGCTCTAACGGTTCTATTTCAGTCCAGATTACTCTCCACCATTATTTGAAGTTATATAAAGGGACTTAAAGGAGGGAATCAAGATAAGAAGAAAAGAGGAAAAATTTTGAAAAAACTTCTTTAAGCATTCTTTTCAATCCTAAGCAAGAGCCCACTTAAAGCATTCAAGAAGCTTTTAATTCAAGTTCACCAACTCCTCAAGTGCTCATTCAAGTCTCCAACTACCTTGAGAAAATCAGAAAGAGCTTCCTTTAAATTGTGTAAAGTGTATTTAATGCCTTATTCGCTCATTAAAGATGTTTCATTTGTATTTCTGTGCTGTTAACTATAATACTCTTTTTGAGTCATTATTTTTTATTTTGGAAGGGTTCCAAAATGTGGGAAGGTTGATCCGAGCTTTGAATCGAATTGTATTGGGTTGGCTTATACCTGAGAAATAAGTGTTCTAGCTTGGAATAGCTAGAGTCAGAGATTCCGACGAGTGTATTCAGGTTGAATACAATTTAGTGGATTGGAATTTCCAAGTAGGAGCTTGGGGAGTGGATGTAGGTGCAAGATTGGCATCGAACCACTATAAATCCTCTTGTTTGTGTTGTGCTTAATTGCTCTTCTTTTAAACTTCTTTATTCTCTTGCATTCTTGCATCCAACCATTATCCGTGCATCAATTACACTCTCCTTACTTATCTTGCTATTGTTAAATATTCTTCATAAGTTATAAGTTAAGTTTAAATTTTTAAAAATCCAATTCACCCCTCCTCTTAGGTTGCATAGCTGGGCAATAAGTGGTATTAGAGCCTGGTGCTCGAGCCCTACTTTGATTTAACCAATCAAAGAGCTAAAGATCTATGGCAACTTAAGTTGGCACTTCTCTAGCCGAGGGGCAGTCCACTAATCGATCTTCACTTTTCAATGGGTCAAACTATACCTATTGAAAAGCTCGGATGAAAATCTTCATTCAAGCACTTGACTATGATATGTGGAGTATCATAGTAAACGGACCATACACACCCACTAAAATTATTAACGGTATGGAATCAACCAAACCCAAAAAAGAATGGGATGAGGTTGATAAGAAAATGACTCAACTAAATGCTAAAGCCATGAATATCTTGTATTGTGCCCTAGATGCTAATGAATTCAATCGTATTTCAACTTGCATGTCTGCTAAGAAAATATGAGATAGATTAGAAGTAACTCATGAAGAAACTAATCAAGTGAAAGAATCCAAAATTAACATGCTCGTGCATAAATATGAACTTTTTAAAATGGAGCATGATGAATCTATAACTAAAATATTTACTCGCTTTACTGATATTATAAATAATTTAAAAAGTCTTGATAAGTCTTATTCTAACAGTGACCTCGTGAGGAAGATTCTTAGATCCTTACCAAGAACTTGGGAAGCCAAAGTGATCGCTCCAAGAAGCCAAGGATCTGAACATCCTACCCTTGGAAGAGCTTCTAAGATCACTGATGACACATGAGCTGAGCATGAAATAACATCAAGAAGAAGAAGTCAAAAAGAAGAGGACAATCACTCTCAAATCTATGACTCAACTTGATGAAGAAACTGATGATATGAAAAATAAAAAGCAGGATGAAGAAATGGCTCTCATTACTAGAAGGTTTAAGAAATTTTTGAAGAAAAAAAAAATAAGGAATGAGGAAGAGGCCACCCACAAAAGGAGAATATAGCAAAGAAAAGGATAAAGACCAACCCCTTATTTGCTACGAATGCAAAAAACTGGAACATTTTAAGTCTGAATGCCCACAACTGAAGAAGGATCTCAAGAAGTACAAGAAGAAGGCCATGATGGCTACTTGGAGTGAAAGTGATGAGTCAAGCTCCGAAGAAGAAGACTCAAATGAACAAGCCAACTTGTGCCTTATGGCACATAAAAATGAGATAAATTTTGATACTCCTGTTGACTTTACCTTTGAAGAACTTCATGAAGCTTTTTATGATTTAATTGATGAACTAAAGAAGCTAGGGGTAAAGAACAAAGAGTTAAAATCAAAGAATCAATCTTTACTAAAACAAAATGAGAACATTTCAAATGAAAAATTTACCCCGCTTCAAGAAAATTTAAACTTAAAGAATGAAATTGTCAAGCTAAAATCAATAGTTGAAAAATTCACCTTAAGTTCTAATAAACTGAATATGATTCTTGAAAATCAAAAGGCTATTTATGATAAGGCTGGTCTTGGTTACAACCCCTTAAAGAAATAAAAGTTTCTAAAAAATATCTATGTAAACTCTTCAAACAACAAGTTCTCAAACATTACTTGCTTCAAATATGATAAAATAGGTCACAAATCATACACTTGTCTCTCTAACAAATTTTTAAATTCTAATGCAAAGAAAATATGGGTTTCAAAAGGAACCATTGTGACTAACCAAAAAAGACCCAAGAAAACTTGAGTACCTAAAGTAAAAACTTGACTTTTGTTTGCAGGTGTGTCTAGCATCTCAAGGAGCAAACCGAAAATGGTATCTTGATAGCGGATGCTCGAGACACATGACTAGTGATGAATCTCAATTCATCACACTTGATGCTAAAAATGGAGGGATGGTCACCTTTGGAGACAATGACAAAGGAAAGATCATCGGTATAGGTAACATTGGTATTACTCCCTCCAAGTATATTGAAAATATTTTATTAGTAGATGGTTTAAAACATAATTTATTAAGCATCAATCAATTTTGTGATAAAGGATACAAAGTTATTTTTGAATCTTCTATTTGCATTGTAACTAGTCCTGTTAATGAAGGCATTAAATTTGTTGGGCATAGACATGGCAATGTTTATATGGTAGATTTAAATGATCTATCCAAAATAAACATATAATGCCTAGTATCCTAAAATACCAAGATTAATGAGACTAGTTGGCTTTGGTATCATAGGCTTGCACATATTAGAATGCATTCACTTTCAAAACTTATTAAGAAAGAATTAGTTATTGATTTACCCAAATTGAACTTTGAAAAGGATAGAATTTGTGATGCATGCTAACTAGATAAACAAACAAGAGTTTCATTCAAATCTAAAAATATTATTTCAACTACTAGGCCATTAGAATTATTGCATATGAATTTATTTGGACCTACTAGAACTACTAGTCTAGGAGAAAAATGATATGATTTTGTAATTATTGATGACTTCTCTCGTTTTATATGGATTTTTTTTTTAGCACACAAGGATGAAACTTTTCAAATTTTCTCTAAATTTTATCGAAAAGTCACAAATGAGAAAGGTTTTTCAATTTAAAATATTCGAAGTGAACATGAAACCAAATTTAAAAATCAAGATTTTGAAAAGTTTTGTGATGAAAAAGGAATAGGACACAACTTTTCGGCACCTAGGACACCCCAACAAAATGGAGTAGTAGAAAGAAAAAATAGAATCCTTGAAGAAATAACCCGTACCATGCTATGTGAAAGCAACCTTCCAAGATACTTTTGGGTGGAAGCTATTAACACAATATATTACATATTGAATCGTACTTTAATTAGATAAATTTTAAAGAAAACTCCCTATAAGCTTTGGAAAGGAAGAAAACCAAACATTGCATATTTTTATATTTTTGATTGCCGATGTTTTGTGTTAAACAATGGTAAAGAAAGACTGAAAAATTTTGATGCAAAATCCGATGAAGCAATTTTTCTTGGTTACTCCTCTTCTAGCAAAGCCTTTAGAGTTTTCAACAAAAGAACCTTAGTAGTAGAGGAGTCAATACATATTGTCTTTGATGAAACTAACGATCTTCCTTCAAGAAAGAATGAAGATTTTGATGATGTAGATCCTCTTATAGAAGGAATAAAGGAGATCAATCTAAAAGATTCAATAATTCAAGATGATGAAGAACTTGAAGACAAACAAAATGAGGAAGGTGAAGAACGACAAGAACAACCTCAAGGTACAAATAATCTACCCAAGGAATGGAGGTATGATCACAATCACCCCAAGAAACTAATCATTGGTGATCCTACACATGGTGTAAGAACTCGTTCCTCACTTAAAGATGCACTCAATCATTTTGCTTTTGTCTCTCATCTTGAACCTAAAACTATAGATGAAGCTGAAAAAGATTATAATTGGATTAATGCAATGCAAGAAGAACTTAATCAATTTGAAAGAAATAATGTATGGACCTTAGTATCAAGACCTAAAAACTACTCAATAATTGGCACAAAATGGGTATATAAGAATAAATTGGATGAACATAGAAATGTGATAAGAAATAAAGCAAGATTAGTTGCAAAAGGTTATAATCAAGAAGAAGGAATTGATTTTGATGAGACTTTTGCACCTGTTGCTAGATTAGAGGTAATTAGACTTCTACTTACTTATGCTTGCTTTATGAAATTTAAATTATTCTAAATGGATGTCAAAAGTGCCTTTTTGAATGGATATATCGCTGAAGAAGTTTATATAGAACAACCCCCAGGTTTTGAAAATCATGCTTTTTCTAATCACGTTTTTAAATTAAATAAAGCTCTATATAGTTTGAAACAAGCACCCAGGACTTGGTATGAAGGGCTAAGCAAATTTTTACTTAATAATAATTTTTCAAGAGAAAATGTAGACACAACTCTTTTCATTAAAAGAAATCAAGATGATATATTAGTTATACAAATATATGTTGATGATATTATTTTTGGGTCTACTAATGAAACTTTTTGTCAAGATTTTGCAAAGCTCATGCAGGGGGAGTTTGAGATGAGCATGATGGGAGAACTCACATTCTTCCTCAGACTCTAAATCAAACAAATGAAGAAAAGAATCTCCATCACCCAAATCAAGTACATAAGAGAATTACTCAAAAGATTTGGAATGGAGAACTCCAAAGCAATTGGCACACCCATGAGCCCATCATGTAAGCTTGACAAGGACGAAGAAGGTAAAAGTGTAGACTTAAAATTTTATAGAGGCATGATTGGTTCTTTATTATATTTAACTGCTAGTAGACCTGATATTATGTTTAGTGTTTGCCTATGTGCTCATTTTCAATCAAATCCAAAAGAATCACACTTGAATGCAGTTAAAAGAATCCTTAGATATTTAAATGGTACACAAACTCTAGGATTATGGTATTCTAAGAACTCATTAATTGACTTAATAGGATATTCAGATGCCGATTTTACTGGATGTAAATTAGATAGAAAAAGTACTAGTGGAACTTGCCAATTTTTTGGAGTTAACCTAATCTCTTGGTCTAGTAAGAAATAAAATTTGATAGCTCTGTCTATAGCCGAGGCTGAATACATTACAGCCGGAAGTTGTTGTGCTCAAATCTTATAGATTAAGCAACAACTCGAAGACTTTAGTATCAAACTTAATGAAACTCCCATAAGATGTGATAACACTAGTGCTATAAATCTCACTAAAAATCCAATTCAACATTCTAGGTCAAAACATATTAAAATTAGACATCATTTCATAAAAGAACATGTCCAAAATAAAGACATAATTTTTGACTTTGTTTGTACTGAAAAATAATTAGCTGACATCTTTACCAAGGCCTTAAGTGAAGATAGATTTTGTGAAATTAGGAGAGAACTACGAGTCTTTGATCCATCTGCTTAGGTATCTCTCTAATTCCAAGATATCAATGCCAAAAAATTTTTTTAGCTTAATTCTCATCTTTTCTTTTGAGCTCAAAAGCCCAAAATAAATATTCTCATGATCAATTTTTGGATAAACATCCTTCTTCTAATATTTTAATTTTTTTCGAAACTGTTTCATCATTTTTCTGAATTTCTTTATGCCATGAGTCGACCCCCAGGATCGACCCTAGGGTAAACTTGTAATATTGACTAAATCCTTCGGGCGCTTTCTTTTTGTTGGAAAACCTCCCTTGAGCCGACCCAACTCTTCGTCTTCTTCCTTCCACCAAGCCAAAAGACTCCCTCTCTTCTTCCTCAAACCCAAGTTTTTCCCCAAAACTCTTCTCCCACCATCTCTCACCCTCTAAATCACCCTCTTGGAACCAAGCTCCTCCCTTTTCTCCTTCTCCATTTGGAGCGAGTCGAGCTTACCCTAGACTCTACCCGTCTTCTCCAAATCGGCACTCCTCTTCTCCAAAATCCTTATCCTTTCCCTAAAAGCCCTTTATCTCTTCCCACATTTGCTCTCCTAAGTTCCTTGCTAGCTCTGCTTGTGCAAATGGCTCCGAAGATGAAGCTTCCATAGAGGAGAAAATCAGTTTGCGGGTTGGAAGAAAGTGTGCGTCAGAAGAGACAAGCAACCGAGACCACTTCTGCTTCAAACCCTGCTCCTGCATCTGCTCCAGCTACAACTCGATCTCCAATCAGCCCCAGTAAGGTACCCCTTTCCGATAGAAAGGTAGAGCCCGACAAAAACATTGATTTCAGATTTTTTGAAAAGGAAGGGTTCTCTATCGGATCAAAAATTAAGGACCAAGGTTGGAAATTCTACTACTCCCTAAAAGAAAATACCTATGTGGATCTTGTTAGAGAATTTTATCTGAATTTGGGATATAGCAATGAAACAGTAAAATCCACAGTAAAGAGTATAGAAATTAGCTTAGATCCTATGCTCCTGGGGGAAATTCTTCATTTATCCTATGAGGGATACACAAACATGGAACTCCCAGTTAAGGAGGAGGGAATAAATGTTATTCTAGGAAGAACCTTCACTGGAAGCCTAAACAAATTAGAGGCTAAGATTCTTTTCATTGAGATGAGGCTGCTACACCAAATGGTAACTAAGTTATTTTT
The DNA here is from genome assembly GCF_000442705.2 of Elaeis guineensis. Lineage (NCBI taxonomy): Eukaryota > Viridiplantae > Streptophyta > Magnoliopsida > Arecales > Arecaceae > Elaeis > Elaeis guineensis. The sequence goes on along the minus strand of NC_026005.2, from coordinate 50,838,915 downwards.
TTCTAGAAGTGGTAGACATGATCTCCTCTCTGGTCAGGATATCTGCATTATGTATCATATTATTACTCAAACCCCCTGAACCTCCCAGCATTGATGATTGAGGCTATGAGAGAGATCTTGAATAGGTCCAAGGCACATTTGCCTTTCGGTATGGCTCTCACTTTAGTATTTAGGAGGTTTGGAGTTAGCTTTGAGGGAGAGACAGTAGCTAGGCTATCTCACTCCGACACTATCAACCGCCATACTCTGCATCGCATGGGATTTTTCAAGATTGATGGTGGTTGGACAAAAGGTGTGGAAGAGAGAGCTGAGGACAGAGCAGAGGAGAAAGGACCATCATCACCTCTCCGTGATCACAGGACTGTATCTTCAGATATTCAATTTATTTCTGACCATGAGGCTGAGCCGTCAGAGTCTGCGAGGAGGCACACTTCAGTTCAGCAGCCGGACAGCAGAGCACATCCTTCAGAGATCAGATTGGCTGATGATCAGATAGAGATGATATCTCAGCGTGTAGCCTCCATACTTTCACGTCAGTTGGGTACTTCATCTTTTGCTCAGGGATCGACATCTCATGATGTATCTAATCAGACACTGATCCCCCACATCTCCACTATTTTTCAGATGATTTCTGATCAGTCAGTATGCATCGAGCAGCTTGAGGGTTGTATAGTGAGACTGACTGGCAGAGTATTTGACTTGCAGAGGTAAGTGCTAGCTCTAGCCCATCCACACCACATGAGGATATCACTAAGGTCTCAGACCTATCTGCGGAGGCAGCCAGACTGCAAGGAGTCTTAGAGAGTGATTTTAACTTTCTGAGGAGAGAGATCAGGGGCTCTAGTGAGCATGCTTCCACTCAGTTCACTACACTGCTACAATCTGTTTCGAGAGCTTTGAACCTTCTGGACACCATCAGACTCTCTCTTATAGCTTAGTCTTTTGCTTCTCAGCCTTCAAGATCTTCTCACCCCTCCACTCGTGCTGGCACCTCTACCCGTGACAGAAGTAGATGCGGTCGAGGTCAAGCTCGTGGACATGATCCTTCATCTCCTCACTCCATCTCTGATTCATCAGACTTCGATCCATCCAGTCATGATATTTATTAGATCCAGTGTAGTCTGTCTTTTCTTTAGTTTTTGTCTAAGATCTATCTTGTAGGTCATGTAATGCAATGTTGACTGATTGACTCTTGGATAGTTTCTATCCATGTCTTTTATACTTTAAGTCAACACTTATGTATTGAAACATCTTTGTACTCACTCATCTTTTGGATATATATATATATACTTTAACTTTCAATGAATATCTCTGATCAAATGGAGTTACTTTTAAATTCTGAAATACTTGAATAGCAATATCTTTTCAATGAGCAAATTGATATATCTTTTACGATTGCTATATTGAGGGGGAGTAAAACAATAAGCAATAAAGAAATAAGCAATAAAGAAGGAAGCTAAAGATGTAAAATTGATCCCATCAAAAGGAAGGAATAGAGAAAATATATTCAAGAAAAAAGAAAAGTAAAGAATCTCAATTGATGCTGTCAAAAAGGGGAGTAGAGCATCGAGATTGAGGTTGAGCAATAAGAGCAATAAAGATTGAACATTAAGTAAATTGTTAAGCAAATGGGTACATATGTCACATGCTTTTTTGTTCTTTCTTTCCAAGCAAATACACTTATAAGCAAATTTTAAATTTTTCTTTAAACTGATTATGATGCATTTTGTTCCAATACTTGGCTATAATATCTAAGTGATGCATCTTCATAAATTTAAAATTCATGTTCAATGCTTTCTATATGCTTTTGCTCAAATATTTTGTCATCATAAAAAAGGGAGAGATTGTTACTCCTTGAATTGATTTTGATGATTACAAAGCATTTGAGGGGATTACTAATGATTTTGGCTTGAAAAAAGATTTATTGCATTTCAGAGATAAAATCATAATTTTGTCAAGACCTGATTCAGAAGCCTCAAGAGCAAGAACTGAAGACGTACAATCTATTGGAGGAAATTTCAACATTTTTGGAAGGATATTTTGTAAGAAAACCAGATTTTTATTTTTGAGTCGACCCCATGAGTCGACTCATGACTTAAAGGGCTGAACGGCACGCTAAAATTTTGGCTGGGACTCTTTGTGAGTCTACCCCATGGGTCGACCTCTTGGCATGAGTCGACCCTATGAGTCGACCTCTGCTGCTTCGCAGGTCAAAATTATAGAACAGTCATTTTTTATTCTGTTCCACAGAGGTCGATCCTATGAGTCGACCCATGAGCATGAGTCGACCCTATGAGTCGACCCCTGTGACGGGAAAGTTCCACAACGGTTAGTTTTTAATCTATTTCAATTGCATTTAATGCTCATTTAATGTGCTCTAACGGCTCTATTTCAGTCTAGATTACTCTCCACCATTATTTGAAGTTATATAAAGAGACTTAAAGGAGGAAATCAAGATAAGAAAAAAAGAAAAAAATTTTAAAAAAGCTTCTTCAAGCATTCTTTTCAACCCTAAGCAAGAGCCCACTTAAAGCATTCAAGAAGCTTTTAATTCAAGTTCACCAACTCCTCAAGTGCTCATTCAAGTCTCCGACTACCTTGAAGAAATCAGAAAGAGCTTCCTTCAAATTGTGTAAAGTGTATTTAATGCCTTATTCACTCATTAAAGGAGTTTCATTTGTATTTCTGTGCTGTTAACTGTAATACTCTTTTTGAGTCATTATTTTTTATTTTGAAAGGGTTCCAAAATGTGAGAAGGTTGATCCGAACCTTGAATCGAATTGTATTGGGTTAGCTTGTACCCAAGAAATAAGTGTTCTAACTTAGAATAGCTAGAGTCGGAGGTTCCGACGAGTGTATTCAGGTTGAATACAATTTAGTGGATTGGAATTTTCAAGTAGGAGCTTGGGGAGTGGATGTAGGTGCAAGGTTAGCACCGAACCACTATAAATCCTCTTGTTTGTGTTGTGCTTAATTGCTCTCCTTTTAAACTTCTTTATTCTCTTGCATTCTTGCATCCAACCATTACCCGTGCATCAATTGCACTCTCCTTACTTATCTTGCTATTGTTAAATATTCTTCATAAGTTGTAAGTTAAGTTTAAATTTTTAGAAACCCAATTCACCCCCCCCTCTTGGGTTGCATAGTTGGGCAACAAATGTAGGTGATTTTATGTATGTATTTCAAAATTTTTTTTGAATAAATTACAGTAGAAGATAATTAGATTAATCAAATTAATCTAATATGCATATGATCTAATCATTAAATCAACCTGCTCTAGGATCTATGACATGATATGTTGCATATAAAATCTAAAAAATACTGAAGATAAAATCAGCATGCATGCATGTGAGCAGTAGATCACATCTACTTCTAATCTGAGTTCATAACTCCATACTTTTGTATGGATCGATAATCACAGCTACTGAGAGATATGGTAGGGAGGATCCTCACTGATTGCTCATAGTTGCACATACATTCGGCCTTCATGAGAAGTCCACTCGAAGCCCCAATCTGATCAGTCTTCTCGGGAGTGCTAGCTCATGCAAAGACCTTCTTCTTAGCTAATCTGGATCTTTTTTTTAAATCTCTGAAATCTTTTCAGAGGTTGAAGATAGACTTCTAGAGGAGATGAAGAGGTGGAAGAAAGATAGAGAGAAAAATAATTTTTCTCTTATTTTTTTCTCTTCCTAAATCCTGAGGACTAAAATCCTAGAAATCTAATTTTTGTGCACACCCCAAGAGAAGAGGACTCTCCTCTTCTTTCATGCCATGAAACCAATGCCCCAAGCCCCTTCACATGAAGTCTTCTGTTATCTTACACGTACAAAAGAAACCACAAAAGCTCCTTTTATAGATGTGTAAGGAGATGGGGTGAAGATTGCCCTAAAGATAAGTTCTCTTTGCCGAAGATTGGCTAACTTTTAGATGCTACATTAGTATATTAGATGTTCAGCTTTATGGACACATTCTCAGGCTATAACTAAATTCATATGGTACTCGAAGATGAGGAGAAAACCTCCATCATCGATAAAAGGCTTTACTACTATAAAATCATACCCTTCGGTTTGAAAAATGCAAGAGCCAACTGCTAGTTCCTTATCAATAAAATCTTCGAAGATCAAATCGACCGTAATATAGAGGTATATATAAATAATATGTTCATCAAAAGGAGGTTGGCTAAGCATCATATGACTAACCTTAAAGAGCCAAAAGTAGGCACACCCATGTTAGACTTGTACATTATAGATTGCTAGGATTATTTCTAGACTTATAGATGTACTTTGATAGTACTTATCTCCTTTTGAGAGCCAAATCTATGAATGAGCTTCTTATATTATATCATGCACATCTTTTTCTATTATGTTATTGCAACATATCAATTATATGCAAATTGCGATGGAGATTTTACAATAGCTAAGTTAGTATGAGGAACTGTGTTGGCAGTTATTTAAGCCATATTTGTTATGTATTAGAGATAACTTGAATACTTATATAGCGCCAAAAAGCCTAAATAATACCTTCCAACAAGCCTGTTTGAATGAGTCCCTAGGTTGTTAAATCTAGTGTGTTGTTATGGGCTGCAAAGCATGGCCTGCCTATATTAAATGGGTGGGCAACCATTGCAGATAATAGAAAGGGAATGGCAATCAGAGCTGATGGATTTCAATACAAAGGTACCCATTCAAGTGCAGCCAACCACTAAATTTTTAAGAATCATCTATAGTGGTCTAAGCCAATCATACGTCAGTTTTTTCCTTGGTAAAAGTGTGTAATATGTGTTATTGCAAATGAAATGCGTATAGGAGAAGAGACATATGTCCTATATACAACCATCCAAAAGTGAACCAAAAAAGGAGGAAAGCATAGTTACAGAACCAAAAATAAAGTAAACCTATAGCACCAAAAAGCTCAATGAAAGGAAGCCCGTGAAGTATAACAAAACAATATCTATATACACTGAGGCCCAACAGTAGAAGATCTGAAAATATGTGAATCCATTCTGAAATATGTGAGATGGTGAGTATATAGATGTAAGCAGATGAAGGAGAGCCAGAGATAGAAGAATGCCCTGTAGATAAGTAATAAACAGTTGACAGCAGATGCATGCCATAATGCCCAAGGCCATAGAAGGATAAGTTATGAACCATGGTGCTGAAAAGTACAGCATCATTCTTGTACCATGTTGATGAGGCCAATGCAACCGTCTTATGGAATTCTGTAGAGGACAAATGTTGAGAGCCTTTGAAGAAGAAATTCCAACTTGATTCAGCTTTATAGTAATAGTAATTAGTGGATGATGCAGAATGTTGCGAAAGAACCGAAGAGAGTTATTGTAAGCCAGATGACTATAAGAAGTGATAAAGCCCAAGATCCAGTAGCTAAATATATAAAAGAATAATCCAATATTGCTTCATAGTTGAAATACTGAGTCCATTGCACAAGTCAGCTTGATGAAGAAAGCACCCAGGAAATTGGAAAGCTAGATAAAACAATAGTTTGCTATAGCAAAGAACACTGTTTAAAGAGATAACACTGATGCAGCCTATTGGGGGGTGACATATCACCCGTGCCGAAGATATGAACTAGTAGAGAAATCATGATGAAGTATGCAAAGTCATCACTATAGTACCGATCGGAGATATTTGAGTACAGTCTCAATGGTAGATATGTCATCTCAGAACTATTAAAAAGTCATGCTAAAGGAAGTCATTCAGTACATAATGAAGTAGTGGAGAATCTCACATCGGACCTCACTAATTCTCACTCTCTACCTAGCCCTTTCGAATGAAGCTTCCTAGTGAAAAACCCTACCATTCCTGCTTTAGCCACTGATCCTAACTTCGATCACCAACCCTAACTTTGACCGTCGATCTTAGCTTCAACCGCTAACCTAGACTTTGGCTGTCAATTAGCTTCAATCTTAGATCCTTAGCCACTGGCATCAGAGCAACACCCAGACATCGAACGCCGACCTAAGAAAAGTCCCGATCCGAGTGTCATCTTCAACCAAAGGATCCCTCGCCAATCCCCATCTCTAGCCGCAGGCTGCATTCCTTTCAAGCGTTGCTGACTACCATATTTGGAAACACCGACCCCCATACAATCCCATCAAGTCATGTCACTCCACGTTAGACCACGCCACTCCAATGGTTGGCTATGCACTGAGTGAGGTCACGTCAAATCATGCCACTCCTGAGAGCCACTGATTGCATGCCAGATAAGGTGACTTTCATCGCCAAAAATCAGACCAAATATCATGGAGTGGTACGGCTAGAGAATCCGAAATGGCCTCCCACTATTTTTCTCCTTTTGGCTCTAGCCCCTCTATAAATAGAGATAAAAAAGGGACTCTCTAGGTATGCAGACTCATGCCCTCTCTCACTCTTGCACTTCTCATCTGTTCCAGTTTTTTGACTTGGCCATCAGAGGGTCCCCATCGGATTCAATTTCGGTCTGAACTTGTTTTGCAGGTCTCACTACTCCCACTATTTTCAGGCAACTCCAGCCACTTCGATCAAGGTCAGGAATCTACCGCAACAGATTCGTCCTAGAAAGAGGGTAGTGCAGACCCATTTTTGAGAAAGAGCGAGAGGTTCACACCATAGCACCATGCAAAGGAGCATCCTCCCACTATTCCAATGCCACCAACTCCTGGTTGGTGGAGAATCTTGCTAATCAATAGGCTCAGGTGCCGCCTTTGGAGGCTCCGCCTCCACTTCTTTAGCTGGGAGTAGTGGTCAACATGGAGTAGTTCAACTTATTGGTCCGATGGATCCAGGATTTGACTACTATTATCCAAACAATGCAGCAGAATAATGCCACCCATAGGCCGCTCCACTGCCAAAACAACCTCAGATCCCTCTTCAAGGCCATGAGTTAGGAGGACAAACTCGACAAAGCTACCCCCGAAAGCCAGAGTGAAAGACAAGGCAATCCCCAAGTCCTTGCTCTAGACATGACTCGACCCCAGGCCGATCCCACTCATCTCATTCAAAAGCCTATACCATCCGAGATGTGAAAATTGACTGCAAACTTTGAGACATAAATCAGTGAATTGAATTATCCTTCACAACCAGACTTTGGCACAAGACGACGGCTATAACATCGATCTGTCGTTTAGTACCCAAATCATGTAGGAACCGCTCCCCAGCCATTTCAAAATACCACAGCTGGAGAGCTATGATGGGTTTACCAATCTCATAGATCACTTGGAAAGCTTCAAAGCCATGATGCTTTTCCACAGGACCATCGATGCTGCCCTATACCGAGCCTTCCCATCCACACTAAAGGTTGTAGCTCAGCATTACTACTTGAGCCCAAAGCCCAAGATGATCCACTCATTTGACTAGACGAGTCATCTATTCATGACTCATTTTGTTAGTAGTAGGAGGTAGCATAAAGGATCGGATTCACAGATTAATATCAAAGAGAAAGAAGAAGAATCACTCAGATCCTACCTTGGTCATTTCAATGCAGCCATACTGAAAGTTTATGATCTAGATTAGTCGGTCACCATAACTGCCCTAAAGGGCAGACTCTTGAAGAATGATCTTCGATATTCATTGGAGAAGACTTACCCCCATGACTTTATCGAGATGTTGGCTCGAACAAAGAAATATGCACGGGTGGATGAAGCTTTTGACAATGAGCCCCCAACGGGTATGAATGCTGAAGAAAGAAAAGAAGAAGAGATCAAGGAGGCCCTACCGAAGGAGGGCCACAGAAAGAATCGATAGCACTCTCGATCTCATCTAGATGTCGGAGGTTCCGAACCCCTCCATGAAATCGATGGCAGGAGAGTCCCTTCAGAGGGGGCAACATGCATCTCCACCAAGAAGATTCACAAACTACACTCCACTGAGTACTCTCCAAACTCAGGTGCTGATGGAGATAAGAGAGTAGCTCCCCAAGACAAGAAGGATGAAGGTAAGGCTCAACATATTTTGAATAAATATTACCTCTCCCATCGTGACCATGATCATAACATGGAGGAATGCATCCAACTCCAAGATGAGATTGAAGAGTTCATTTGATGCAGGAGCATGGATCAATTCATCAAGCATCGGTGTGAACAATGCAACGAATAGCAAAGGGAGCTCCAACAGCCAGAACAACAGTAGGAAGAGCCCTTCAGAGATCGACCCCCAACTGGAGTCATAAACACCATGACTAGGGGACATGTCGGTGGGACAAGAAAAGCTACCAAACCTTTCAAGAGATGAAGAATTGAAGAGCTCATTGTCTTCATTGAAGAAGATACACGAGGAGTTCAGTTTCCACATAATGATGTGGTAGTTGTATCCCTTAACATAGAAAACCATGATATACACCACATATTAGTTGATAATGAAAGTTAAACTGATGTATTGTTCTATAATGCTTTCTCCAAAATGGTCATACCTCCTGAGCATCTAAGGCAACTAGATTCTCCCCTCATAAGATTCACTAACGATGTGATATCTGTTGAAGGGGTTATTACCCTATCGGTAGTCGCTGGGCGAGCTCCCTGATGATCCATGGCTCAAGTTGATTCCCTTGTAGTTCAGATGCCATCAGCCTACAATGCCATCATCAGACACCCCAGACTTAATGCACTTCTAGATGTAGTGTCCACATATCATTTGAAGATGAAGTTTCCAACCAAGCATAGGGTTGGTGAGGTCCAGAGAGATCAAGCTCTAGTGCGGCAATGTTACACCATCGTACATCATGGCGTAAGGCCTTCTGAGATATATCTGGTCAACAGACTAGACACCCACGATGAACTGACTAAAGAATGAGGAGAACCGATGGAAGACCTCGAGACGATCCCACTAAATGAAGGGAATGAGGAGCATACTGTCCAAATCAAGTCAAATCTGGATCAGGTAACTAAAAAACATCTCATTTTATTTTTGTAAAAAAATATGGACATGTTTGTCTAGATCCCAGTTGATATGTCAGGCATCGATCAAGCGGTAATGACACATTGGCTGAGCGTCAAACCAACTAATTGGCCCATCAAACAAAAAAAGAAAAGCTTCACATCTGAGCAGCAAAAGGTGATAGCTGAAGAAGTAGACAAATTGGTCAATACTGACTTTATCCAAAAAGTGATTTATCCTAACCAGATTGCAAACATGATCCTTGTGAAAAAGATGAATGGCAAGTGATGAATTTGCATCAACTTCACTGACTTAAAAAAAGCATGCACGAAAGATAGCTACTCACTATCTCTAATCGATCAATTGGTGGATGCTACTTCAAGACACGAACTCCTTACCTTCATGGACATCTTCTTTCGATATAACCAAATCCAGATGGTACCAGAAGATGAGAAAAAATTGCCTTTATTACTGATCCAAATCTCTTTTGTTATAGGGTTATGCCTTTTAGCCTAAAGAATGCAGGTGCAACTTATCAACATATTGTGAACAAAATCTTCAAGAACTAGATCGAATGAAACATGAAAGTCTACGTGGATGATATACTTGTCAAAAGTAGAGCCTCACGAATCCATGTTGACGACCTCAAGGAAACCTTCGCCACACTTTGGAAGTATTGATGGAAGTTAAATTCGGTGAAATGTGCTTTTAGAGTCACTTCGGACAAGTTTTTGAGATTTATGGTGTCAAGCCGAGGAATAAAAGTTAATTCTAAAAAAATCTAGCCCATACAAGAGATGAACCCACCAAGGACTGTAAAAGAGGTTCAGCACCTCTCCAATTGAGTGGCGGCATTGAATCGATTCATCTCCAAATCGGTCAAGCATTGTCTTTCCCTTCTTCCAAGTCCTGAAGCAACCAAAAAATTTTTAATGGATCGAAGAATGCCAACATACATTTGAGGAGCTGAAAAACTATCTCAGCTCTGCACCACTCTTCAGCAAGTCAAAGCCAGATGAAGAACTCTATGTATACCTGGTGGTCTCTCTAGTTGCTGTACGTGTCGTACTAGTTTGGGAGCAAGACAAGGTTCAAAAGTCCATCTATTATATCAACAGAACTCTTCATAATGAAAAGACCAGATATATCAAGCTAGAGAACCTCATCTTCACCCTCGTCATTGTAGTCCGAAGGTTTTGGCCCTATTTTCAAGCACACTCTATTGTGATCTTGATAGATTAACCACTAAAGATGGCCTTACATCAGCCAGACATGTCTAGTTGACTGGCTAAGTAGACGATCGAGCTTGCAGAGTTTTAAGTGGAGTTTCAATCTCGACCCTCTATTAAAGCCTAGATCTTAGTAGATTTTGTCATGGAGTGCACCATCCCAGAGGACCAAGCAAAGCCCGAACCAATCCAAGAAAAGACCAAACCTATTAAGCAAGGCTCCTTCAGAGAATTAGATAGATTTTGGGTGGTGCACTTAGACAGATCGTCCAACTCTGTGGGATCAAGAGCAAGCCTGCTACTCCTTGGATCAGAAAGATTTGTCATAGAGTATGCCTTATGTGAAAGAATTATGCCCTACGAGCCAATCGCATATGGAATGCGATGGGATATTTTTTTATATTTTATCTTCCAAACTCATATACTTGATATTATTAATTAATAAAATAGATATTTTGATTTATTATATACTGCATCTTATTATTGTTTAAGATTATAATAAATCTCATAGGTCTGGACAATGATTTTAGGGTCGTGATAAGATCATACCAGTGAGATCTAAATCTTTGATAGTCATGATCTAAAATATTTTCAGTCATTGATTTATTGAGTTGAGGATCAATGATACCGGTAAGGCTGGTACATCCTATGTATGCTTAGTGGTGAGGGTGGTTGATCTCACAACCTCTTATGTGGCGACACTAATACAAAGATGTGGATACTCATTAGAAAATGTGTTCATTGAATTGACCTACGAAAGAATATCTGATAGAGTCTTATTCACATATCAGTTAATTATTCTCTAGTAGGAGTTGTGCAAGTGATTCTTTGATCTGAGATCACCGTGGTACCTTATGTATATAAATTCATATTTTGGTTCACTTCCTAACTTGGTTCTCTGATCCTTGTGTGGGGTGTTCTGAATATGATGAAGTATGCATGGAGATTGTGAGTGGTCAATAAAGGATCGATCATTTCTAATTAGAGGAGTGAACATCCTATGTGATCTCATAAGTTGATGATTCTGAAAATCTTTGGCCAAAACAGGATGATTATTAGAAAGAGATTTTTAAGGTATTATCAATTGAATCATCACCTTCTGATCGAGATATATTTAGATAAGCAATTAAGCTGGACATGATTCCATGCCCATAGCTCATCTAGGGTATTGTATAACTGAAGGATTGAATTACATGGTAACTTGCCATTGAAAGATATTTTTAATATTTTTATCAAATTTCATCTCTTCTGAATAGTCATAACACATTGTTAGATATCAATCTTGACTTGTAGACTCATAAAAATTAAAAAAATTTAATTCAAGAATTAAATAGGAAGAGCCCTAGTTAATTGGTGCAATTGGGCTGATCTAGTCTAATTGGATTAGGATTAGATCAAAAGTCTGAGTCCTGTGCTGGCTAGATTTGAAACTCAATGGATCACACATTTTAAAATTTGATCTTATTTTAATTTAATTAGAATTGAATATAAATTTTAGGGGTTAATTTGATATGCTAGCATATTATATTAACCTAAGTTTCCAATTAGGTTAAGTTCAAAGTGTTTGAGCTAAACCAAACCTGTTGTTTTTGACCTAATTGGATTAGGTCTAAATTAATTAGTTTCCTACCTAACTTGGAAGTGTTTCAAGAGAGGAAGGATTCCTCCATGCCATCAGGTTGTCCATGCCAAAAATAAATGCCGCCCATCCTTTTTTAGCGTTAAGGAACATGGAGAGTCCTTCTTTAAGTCTCTTATCTATCTCTTCTTATTCCACTGATTTTCTTAAATCATCACATGCCAATTTAATGTGGAGAATTATGGGGTGTAGAAGAGGAGGAGTCCTTCCATATGAAGGCTCTTCTATGTCATTTATTTCATCGAAGAATTAATTCTCCATGTGAGAATGTAGAGCGCTAAGAGTTGACGCCCCTTGGGACTCCTTGCCATCCCTTCATTCCCTATTTAAATGGAATGCCCCTCATGGGATAAAGATTGAGAAATTTTGAGGTCTAGGCATGTGATAAGAGAGGAAAAAACTAAAAAAAAATAAAAAAAAGATAAAAAAAATTGAGAAAAAAATATAAAAAGAAGAGAGGTGAGAAAAAAGGCAAGTATGGTGTGCTTGTCCTAGTATTTGATTTTTTCATATGTTGGAGTATTAAATCAAATTTTAGGTTGTAAGATTTTTGAAAAAAATTCTCTTAGCATGGTCCTAGTAGAAGAATCAAAGGCAAACGGATGTTGATGTGATCGTTCCTCAAGAAGGGAGTCGGTAGTGTTCTTGTCAAGAAAAGGTTGTGGTGCTGCACCGATTGAGAAGGACCTAGATCATCTTTCGTGTGGATCATGTTGGATTTTGGCCACACATCAGAAAGTAATTTTCAAAAATTTTAAAACAAGCAAATCAATAACTTTATCAAATAAAACTATCGAGCCAAATCCAAAACCCTAGAATCACTTTGCCGATCACGATCAAAGCAAATTCAAGCATGAAAAGAGATAAAAAATTATACTTTAACCAATATAAAAAAGTGGCATATTGATGTTCTCCACAAGATCCCAAGATAGAAGTTCTCCAATGGTGATCCACACAGAAGTTGGCCAAAGTCCTTCCCAACCGGTGCATTGCCGCAGCCTTGTCTTCTCAAGAACACTGCCGGCTTCAAACTTATGTCACGATCACACCAAAGTCCAGTTACTTTCGATCTCACCACAGAACGATACAAGAAGATACTCTTCAGATGTCACACAATCTAAAATTTGATTTTTAGCTCCAACACATGGAAAAACTAAATCTTAGGGCACTCAAGCAACACTTGATGAAAATCTCACCACCCTAGTAGAAAATTTTGCCACTCAAAATTCTCCCTTTTTTTCTTCAAAATTTTTTCAGATTTTTTCTTATATTTTCCACATCCCCTTCTTAGTCTCAGCCAAAAATCACCATAAGAAACCATCTAGGGCATCCCCTATAAATAAGGGACCAAGGGATGTCACATGAGACCATGGAGCGCCAACCTTTGGTGCTCCAACTTCCCATGCACCAAATAAATTCATCGAATGAATTTTTAGTGATTTAAATACTTAGAGTAGAAGGACTCTCAGTCTTCTATGTGCCATAAAAATCTAAATTAAATTTGGTAGGAGAACTGATCGGGAATTTAAGGTAACACATAATAGTTAAGAGCCTTCATTAAGAAAGACTCTCCACTTCTCATGCCAATTTAAGGTGGGCGGCATTTATTTTTTGCCATGACTTTTGATGGATATGGAGGACTCATTCTCCACTTAAATCTCTTTCAAGTTGGATAAGGATCTAATCCAAATTGACCCAATCCCATTAGGTCAAAGCCAACTGGTCTAGGTTAGCTCAAACAATTTGATCTAAACCAATTTGGAAATTTGGATTAATACAATGTGCTAACATATCAAATTAACCCATAAAATTTATATTAAACTCTAATTAGATCAGATCAAGGCTAAATTTCAAAGTATGTGATCCATTGGATTCTAAATCTAGCCAGCAGTAGATCCAAACTTTCGACATAACCCTAATCCGATAAGATTAGGTCACCCGAAGAGTTCCAAGCAACTTAGACTCTTTCAAATTGACTTCAGAATTAAACTCTTTTAATTCTAACAAATTTATAAGTCAAGATTGACATCTAGCAACATATCATGACTATTCGAAAGATTTAGAATTTTGATAAAAAATTATCAAAATATCCTTTAGTGGCAAGTTCTCGTGAAATTCAATCCTTCAGTCAAACAACATCCCAAATGAGCAGTGGGTATGAAAATATATCAAACCTAATCATTTATCATTATGTATCTCGATCAGAAGATGATATATTAGAAATTTTTTTTTAATTATCATCCTGTTTTGGTCAAAGACTTTCAAAATCATCATCCTATGAGATCACATAAGATGTTTGCTCTCCTTATTAGGAGTGACTGATCTCTTATTGATCACTCACAACCTCTATACACACTTCACCATATCCAGAACATCCCACACATGGATCAAAGAACCAAGCTAGGTAGTGAACCAAAACATAAATCTATGTACACAAGATACCATGATGACCTCAGGTTTAAGGATCACTTACACAACTCCCACTAGATAATCATCAGTTGATATATAAATAAGACTCCATCTGATATTTTCTCATAGGTCAATTCAGTGAACTCATTCTCTAATGAGTATTTATATCCTTGTATTAGTGTCACCACACAAGTGGTTGCGAGATCAACCACCCTCATTTCTGAGCATACATAGGACATGCCAGTCTTACCGGTATCATTGATCTCCAACTTAATATACCAACGACTAAGAATATTTTAGATCAGAGCTATCGAGAAATTAGATCTCACAGGCATGATCTCATCACGGCCCTAAAATCATTATCCAGACCTATGGGGTTCATTATAATCTTAAAATTAATAAGATGCAGCATATAATGAATCAAAAATATCTATTTTATTAATAATATAAATGTCAATTCATATGAGTTTGGAAGATAAAGTACAAAAATATCCTATTGCATCCCATTTGCGATTGGCTTGTAGGATATTATTCTTTCAATCTCTCACTTGCACTTAAAGCCACCCCCCTATACTTGATGCCCATGCTATCAAGATGACGGTCAAACTGCCTCATTGACAAGAACTTAGTGAATGAGTCTGTTATATTATTCTTGATGTCAACTCACTCCATGATCACATCGCATCTTTTGACAATCTTTCGAATGAGGTGGAACCGTCTTAGGATGTGCTTGGATTTATGGTGAGACCTTGGTTCTTTGGCTTGAGCAACTATCCTAGTATTATCACAATAAAGGAACACTGATTGTTCAATCTCTAGAATCACACCCAATTCTGTGATGAATTTTTTCATCCAGATGGTCTCTTGAGCAGCCTCACTTGCAGCAATATACTCAATCTTAATGTTCGAGTCAGTAACAGTTTGCTGTTTAGAACTTTTCTAACTTACTGCACCACCATACAAGGTGAACACATATTCAGATATGGATTTGCTATCATCCAAATCAGATTGAAAACTAAAATCGATATAACCTTTCAGTTTTAAATTAGATCCACTATATATCAGAAAAAATATCTCTAGTCTTTCTCAAGTACTTGAGTATGTTTTTCACAGCTTTTCAATGATCTTCCTCGGGATCAGCCTGAAATCTGCCTACAATGCTCAAAGCATAAGCCATATCAGGTCTGATACAGAACATAGCATACATTATCGATCCTACAGTCGAAGCATAATGAATAGAACTCATTCTATTTCTCTCTTCAGGTGTCTTAGGAGATATCTTCTTAGAGAGTTGTATGTCATGACCTATGGGTAAGTAACCTCTTTTACTTTCCTCCATGTTGAACCTCTTCAACATAAGGTCAATGTACCTAGACTGAGATAAGCCTAGCATCCTTTTTGATCTATCCATATAGATCTTAATACCAAATATATAGGATGCCTTACCCAAGTCTTTCATGAAAAACTTTTATGATAGCCAAGTCTTGACCGATTGCAACATCGAGATATTATTCTCAATGAGCAGTATGTCATCCATATACAAAATCAAGAAGATAATAGTACTCCCACTATTCTTCTTGTACACACAAGGTTCATCCACATTTTTGATGAAGCTAAATGATTTGACTATCTCATCAAAATAGATATTCCAGCTCCTTGATGCTTGCTTCAATCCATAAATAGATCTATTCAACTTGCATACCTTATTTACTCTCCCATTAGAGACAAATCCCTCTGACTGAGTCATATAGACTTCTTCCTCAAGGTTTTCATTGAGGAAGACAGTCTTGACATCCATCTATCAGATCTCATAGTCATGGTATGCTGCAATAGCAAGCATTATCCGAATAGACTGGAGCATGGCTACTGATGAAAAAAAATTTTCATAATCAATACCTTATTTTTGTCTGAAATATTTTGCCACCAGCTTGATCTTATAGGTCTCTATCTGGCCATCTGCTCCAATCTTCTTTTTGAAGATCTATTTGCAGCCTATTGGGGTCACACCCTCAGGTGCATCAACAAAAGTCCATACTTGGTTGGTATACATGGAGTCTATTTCGGATTTTATGACGTTGAGCCACTTGTCAGAGTCATTACTCATGATAGCTTTCGAATAGGTCATGAGATCATCATTCTCAATGATGTGGATTGTGTTGCCATTCTCAATGGCAAACCCATACCTGAGTGGTACACTACGCACTCTACTTGACCTTCAGAGAGAAGATATGTATAGTGGCTATACCTCAACAATGGGCACAACTGGTTGAGAACTATTTGGTAAATCTTGGATGGATTGTAGGTTTTGAACTTCCTCAAGTTCAACAGACCTCCCACTACCTCCTTCTTGGATAAACTCTTTCTCCAGAAAAATAGCATGCCTACCAACAAACACCTTTTGTTGAGTAGGATTATAGAAGTAATATCCTATACTCTCCTTGGGATAACCTACAAATCTGTATTTTTCTGATCTAGCATCCAGCTTATATCCATCAACATTTTTCACATAAGTCGGACAATCCCAAATCTTAAGATGCTTAAGATTGGATCTTTTTTCTTTTTATATTTCATATGGAGTGCTAGAAACAGATTTCAAAGGTATTTTATTTAAAGTATATACTGCAGCCTCGAGGGAATATCCCCAAAAGGATATTGGAAGATCCGTGAAACACATCATGAACCGCACCATATCTAATAAGGTGCGATTCCTCCTTTCCACAATTTCATTTAATTATGGAGCATAAGGAGGTGTCCATTGAGAGAGTATTCTATTTTGTTTCAAATAATCGAGAAACTCACTGGATAAATATTCTCCTCTTCGATCCGATCGAAGAGTTTTAATACTTTTACCAGTTTATTTTTCAATCATTCTTTAATACTCTTTAAATTTGTCAAAGGCTTCTGATTTATATTTTATTAAATATATATATCCAAATCTTGACCTATCATCAGTAAACATGATGAAGTAAGAGTATCCACCTCTGAATTGAGTCGATATTGGACCACATACATTAGTATGTACAAGGTCCAAATGTCACTCGCCCAATCTCCATATCCTGTAAATGGAGTCTTGATCATTTTTTTTATGAGACAAGATTCATAAATTCCATATGATTCATAATCATAAGGATCCAAAAAATTATCTTTATATAACTTATTAATTCTTGACTCATTTATATGGCCAAGTCGACAGTGCCAGAGGTATGTGACATTCACATCCTTTCTCTTTTTTTTTTCATATTATCAATATGAAGTACATTATCATTAAGTGAAAGAAATATAAGACCATTATTAATAAAAATACTTTCATAATATTTATTAAAAAAATAAATAGAATAACCATTATTCTTTATAATTATTTCAAAATCTTGTTCCAATAACAATAGTATAGAAATAATGTTTCTAACAATATTAGGAATGTAATAACAGGTCTTCAGTTCTAAAACTTTGCTCGAAGGCAACTTTAAAATTTTGGTTCCTATGGTTCTAGCTTGAATGGACTCTCCACTAGTACCGAACAGCTCAAAGTTATCTTTATTCAGATTTTTATTTTCTTATAGATCCTATAATGATTTGCAAAGATGTGAACCACAGACGGTATCCAATACTCAAGAATCTAAAAATGAAGTACTTAATGATAAATTAGTTTGTATCATATACAAACTTTTAGCAATGCTTGCCAATTTCACGATTGCAAGGTACTCTTTGCAATTTCTCTTCCAGTGGCCCTCCTTATCACAGTGATAACAAGTACCTTTGGTGGAGATCTTCTTCACCTTCTTCTTGGAGATGCCAGTCTTAGGATATAATTTTTTCTTGGAACCCTTTTTTGCCTTCTTCTTGTTGATCTTATCTATATGAAGAATCTGAGCTTTTTCATCTTTAAAATGGTTCTCTGCTGTTTTCAACATGTTCAACAATTCTGGCAAGCTGATGTTCAATTTGTTCATGTGATAATTAATGACAAACTAAGAAAAAAAGTCAGGGAGAGACTGCAGAATCAAATCCTGGCTCAGTTCACCATCCATGGTAAAATTCAGTTGTCCCAGATGAGTGATTAAATCAATCATCTTTAGGACATGCGTTTGCATGAAAGAACCTTCAGTCATACGGGCACGAAACAATTGCTTCGATATCTTATATGAAGCAGTCCGACTTTGTTCCCCATATAGCTCCTTAAGATTAAGGAGAATAGAGAGAACATCCATATCCTCATGCTATCTCTGGAGCTCGTTGCTCATAGAGGCAAGCATATACATTTGATAGTCACACTGTCATCTTTTCACATCTTGTATGTGATCCTATCCTCCTCGAAAGCATCTTCTCTAAGAGAATCTAGAGTAGGTGTATCCAGAATGTAGGAAACTTTCTCCTGAGTGAGAACAATTCTCAAGTTTCTTAACCAGTCAACTTGTTTGCATCTAGGATACCTCTAAGTGAAAGTGAGGATGCCATGTGAAAGTTAATCTACAATAATAAGAATATAATATAAGTGAATAACTCATGATGACATGCACAACTAGACTAGAATTTTTATCTAATTATGTCTCTCACTATTTTATCGAACTTCATAGCCCTCAAGTATGAAAATCAAAAAATATTCTAATATTTCTTAGTGGGGTTAAGATCCTTATTCCTCACAAACACCTTGTGGATAGCATAACAAGCATTCATGAGTTCAAGAGTAGGTAACTCTTTACCAATTGTACCTTTTCAATTCTCAACATCATTCACTCTGGCCTCTAGATCACATATAGTCTTGTGGATAGTACAACAAACTATAGTATTCTAGTTAAGTTGACCCTTCAATCCTATATGGTCATACCTAAATAATGCTGCCCTTATGGATAGCACAACAAAGCAACACCATTCAAATATACCATAAGCATTAATATACACTTGATCAATATCATGTCAATTTCTATAGTAAGCCTTATGGATAGTACTATAAGCTCACTAAGATCTTGACATACTCTATCGACTAAGTTTGAAGGAAGGCCCTTGTAATGTCTATATCACTAATCAATCTAAGTTCGAAAATTAACAAGACCAAATTGGCCAGATAAGTAGGTGGGAGGCTCCCCATAGCTTTTCTAGACACCAACAAATTGGCCAGACTAGCATACGAATCTAATTAGAAAACTACCTTTGACACTTTTCTTGATACCAATTGATCTTAAGAATTTAATTTTTGATCAATAAAATGAATCTCGACATTATAACTTAATATAATTTTTTATGAGAGACTTTAAACTGGTCTCAGTACATCCTAACTACAACCACATAACATGTACAATATAAATTATGCAATTTGATATGCTTTTACTATTCTAAATAGCAATCATATGACATACTAAAATCATATAAGAGTGCAATGAAAATTAAAACATATATCAAGCATATCGAAGAAAAATAGCAAATCCTAATCACATTAGGCATGCTTTGCATCCTTAACAATGCATCAATTTGAGCATCATACAACCATGATAATATAAATTTCAAAATTATCATAAATAAATAATTTAATAACTAAAATTATGTATCATGGCATATATAAAGTTAAAAATAATTTTTGAGTTTAAAGGATTGATGCTATAAATCAATGAAAATTTTTTTTGGCAAGATATGCACAAGAATGATTCTATGCACAACTATTGCACTTGTTTGATCGAATCACAAAGGTGGCTCTAATATCACTGTTGGATTCCAACCACACAGTAAAAAATAATTTTCAAAAATTTTAAAACAAGCAAATCAATAGTCTTATCAAATAAAACTATCGAGCCGAATCCAAAACCCTAGAATCACTTTGTCGATCACGATCAAAGCAAATTTAAGCATGCAAAGAGATAAAAAATTATATTTTAACCAATATAAAAAAGTAGTATTTTAATATTCTCCATAAGTTTCCAAGGTAGAAGTCCTCCAATGGTGATCCACATAAAAATTGGTCAAAGTCCTTCCCAACCGGTGCGCTGCCGCAACCTTATCTTCTCAAGAATATTGCCCGCTTCGAACTTTCATCACGATCACACCAAAGCTCAGTTGCTTTCGATCTCACCATCAGAATGACACCAAGGAGACACTCTTCAGATGTCATACAACCTAAGATTTGATTTTTAGCTTCAATATATAGAAAAACCAAATCCTAGGGCACTCAAATAATACTTACTGAAAATCTCACCACCCTAGTAGCAACTTTTGCCACTCAAAATTCCCTCTTTTTTTTAGAATTTTTTTAAATTTTTTTTTTATATTTATGACATTCCCCTTCTTAGTTTTACCTAAAAATCATCACAAAAAACCATCTGGGGCATCCCGTATAAATAGGGGACCAAGGGATATCACATGAGACCATGGGGTGCCAACCTTTGGTGCCCCAAATTCCTATGCATCAAATAAATTTATCGAGTGAATTTTTGGTGATTTATATACTTAGAGTAGAGGGACTCTTAGTCTTCTATATGTCATAAAAATTTAAATTAAATTTGACATCAAATCATAGGAGAACTGATCAGGAATTTAAGATAACACATAATAGTTAAGAGCCTTCATTAAGAAGGACTCTCCACTTCTCACGCCATTTAAGGTAGGCGGTATTTATTTTTTATTGTGACTTCTAGTAGACGTGGAGGACTCCTTCTCTACTTGAAACTCTTCCAAGTTGGATAAGGATCCAATCCAAATTGACCCAAACCCATTAGGTCAAAGCCAACTGGTCTAGGTTAGCTCAAACAATTTGATCTAAACCAATTTGGGAACTTGAGTTAATACAATGTGCTAGCATATCAAATTAATCCATAGAATTTATATTAAACTCTAATTAGATCAGACCAAGGCTAAATCTCAAAGTGTGTGACCCATTAAATTTTAAATCTAACCAGCAATGGACCCAGACTTTTGACGTAATTCTAATCCGGTAAGATTAGGTCACCCAAAGAGTCCCAATCAATTTGGACTCTTCCAAATTGACTCCAAAATTAAACTCTTTTAATTTTGATGAATCCATAAGTCAAGATTGACTTCTAGCAACGTGTCATGACTACTCGAAAGATTTAAAATTTTAGTGAAAAACTATCAAAATATCCTTCAGTGGTAAGTTCTTGTGTAATTCAATTTTTCAGTCAAACAATATCTCAGATGAGCTATGGATATAAAAATATGTCAAACTCAATCACTTATTATTATGTATCTGGATCAGAAGGTGATGATTCAATTGATGATACATTAGAAAACTTTTTCTAATTATCATCCTGCTTTGGCCAAAGACTTCCAGAATCATCGTCCTATGAAATCATACAAGATGTTCACTCTCCTTATTAGAAGTGATTGATCCCTTATTGATCACTCACAAATTTCATGCATACTTCACCATATCCAGAACACCTCACACAAGGATGAAAGAACCAAGCTAGGTAGTGAACCAAAATATGAATCTATGTATACAAGGTACCATGGTGACCTCAGGTCTAAAGATCACTTACACAACTTTCACTAGAGAATCATCAGTTGACATGTAAATAAGACTCTATCTAATATTCTCTCATAGGTCAATTCAATGAACTCATTCTTTAATGAGCACCCATATCCTTGTATTAGTGTCACCATACAAGTAGTTGTGAAATAAACCATCTTCATTTCTGAGCATACATAGGACATGCCAGTCTTACCAGTATCATTGATATTCGAGTCAATGTACCAATGACTAAAAATATTTTAGATCTGGGCTATCGAGGAATTTGATCTCACTGGCATGATCTCATCATAGTCCTAAAACTATTGCCCAGACCTATAGAGTCATTATAATCTTAAAATTAATAAGATGTAGCATACAATGAATTAAAAATATCTATTTTATTAATAATATAAATATCAATTTACATGAATTTAGAAGATAAATTATAAAAATATCCTATCACATCTCATTTGCGATTGGTTTGTAGGGTATTATTCTTTTAGATCATCATTGGAGGACTTCTACTTTAGAGTCTCATAAAGATTACCTTCTTATCATATTTCTCATTTTAGAAAGTATAAGTTTTTAACTCTTTGTATGCTTGCTTTTGGTTTGTTCGACATCTACAAGGTGATTTTAGGATTTGAGTTTCGATTGGATAGTTTTAATTGTTAAAGCTTTCAATATATATGTTAATTTTTTTTAAAAAAAATTATATTTCACAGCGTGACTGAAACTCAATAGTGATATCAAAGCCACTCTTATTAGATTCGATCAAACAAGTGCTTAAGTTGTAGTATAGATTTAATCTGATTCATATAATACCAATATGCTATTTCAATTTCTAGCATCGATTTTAAAATTAAAAATTATTTTTGACTTTATTTGAACCATGAATTTAAATTTTAATTATTAAATTTAAAATTTACTATAATATGAAATTTAATAGTTCATGATTGTTTGATGCTTAAATCATTTTGATTAAGGGTATATTGTATTTACATGCCTAATTCGATTAGGATTTTGTAAGTTGATCGAACTTGTTATATGTTAATTCAAAATTATTTTGTATACCTTTTGTCATTATAGTAATCATTTTTGGTATGATAATATGAATGATATTATAACTTGAAAAGTATGTTATATAGCATGAAATGTAACATGTATCTTACATATTATGTAGAAGTTAGGATGTGTTGAGACCAGTCTAAGGCCCTCTATAAAAATTAAATTAAGTTGTAGTGTCGAGATTCACGTACAAATCGAATGTCGAATTTATTTGATCAATTCATGTCAAGGTAAGTGTTATAAGTGGTTTTCTAATTAGATTCGTATGCTAGTCTGGCCAACTATGTTGGTGTCTAAGAAAAGCTACAGGGAGCCTCCTACCTACTTATCTGGTCAATTTGGTCTAATTGAGTTTCAAACTTAGATTGATTGGTGATGTAGACACTACAAAGGCTTTTTTTCATACTTAGTCAATAGAGTATGTCAAGATCTTAGTGAGCTTGTTGTGCTATCCACAAAGCTTACTATAAAAATTAACATGATGTTGACTAAGTGCATACTAATGCTTGTGGCAAATTTGAATAGTATTGCCTTGTTATGCTATCTACAAGGACAGCATTGTTTAAATATGACCATATAGGAATGAAAGATTAACTTAACTAGAATACTATAGTTTATTATGCTATCCATAAAACTATGAATGATCTAGAGGCAAGAAAAATATTGAGAATTGTATGAAGTATAATTGGTAAAGAATTACCTACTCTTGAACTCATGAATGCTTGTTGTGCTATCCACAAAGTGCTTGTGAGGATACATTGGGCTCCGGATCTGATCTAATCAAATCCGACTCAGGTTCAGCTATTGGTGTCGGCCTTCTACCTGTTGAACTTCATCAAGTTTAACCTTAGAGGCAACGGTTCCTTCACCAAGGAATTCCTTTTCTATAAAGATTGTCTTAAGGCTGACGAACACCTTTTGTTCATCAGCATGGTAGAAAAATATCCTTTGGTCTCTTTGGGGTACCCTATGAATGTACATTTGTCAGATCTTGGTCCAAGTTTGTCTGTGACTAATCATTTGACATAGACCGAGCACCCTCAAATCCTAAGATATAAAAGTGCTGGCTTACGCTCTGTCCATATCTCATATGAAGTCTTAATTACAGACTTACTTGGAACCCTATTTAATAGATAACAGGCCGATTCGAGTGCATATCCCTAGAAGGATATCAGCAAGCTGGCAAAATCCATCATGGATCGGATCATGTCTAACAGAGTCTGATTTCTCCTTTCAGACACACCATTATGATGTGGTGTTCCTGGAGGAGTCCATTGGGAGAGAATCCCATTCTCTCCTAGATATGTGAGAAACTCACTAGAAAGATATTTTTCTCCTCGATCAGATCAAAGAGTTTTAATACTCTTTCCAGTTTGTTTTTCTACTTCACTTCAAAATCGTTTGAACATTTCAAATGAATCCGACTTATGTTTCATCAGATAGACATATCCATATCTGGATAGATCATCCATGAAAGTTATGAAGTAAAAATATCCACCTCTAGCACTTGTGCTCATGGGCCCGCATACATCAGTATGTACTAGGCCCAAGAGCTCAGTAGCTCTCTCACCTTTTTCAATAAAAGGTGACTTGATCATTTTACCAAGAAGACAGGACTCACAAGTTGGAAGTGATTCACAATCTCTGACTTCGAGGATTCTCTCTTGAGTCAACCTGTTTATTCTGTTCTTGTTTATATGACCTAAACTACAGTGCCATAAGTAGATATCTGACATACTATCTAATCTAGGGTGCTTGCCAGTAGAATAAACTCTTATCGGGCTTGATCTTTCTGGTTTGGCCCTATACTGATGTCCCAGCCTGAACTTATACCTTCTTCACTTTCTTCTTCTTGTTCTTCTTCCCTTTCTTAAAGGATCGAGAACCAGAAGATGAACCTCCCACTAAGTTCACCGACTCCTTATGGAGTTGGTGATCCTTCTCAAAGTTCTGAAGTAACCCCAGTAATCCGTGATAGTTTACTTCAAGCTTTGTCATTCTATAATGAGTGAGGAATGGGAGATAAGACTTGGGCAACGAGTTCAGTATTGCATCTTTCCCAAGCTGCTCATGCAAGAAAAAGCTGAGCTTGCTCAATCATTCCATCAGCTCGATCATGTACAATACATGATTAGTGACAGAGGTAACATCCCACATTTTGGTGTTGAAAATATCACAACTAGTCTTGTGCCTCTCCACATCATCGGGTGTGCCAAAGGCATCCTCCAACACTTGAAGCATGTCCTTTGGCTGAGCCATCTCGAATCTGCGACTGAACTCGTCGCACATGGCAACCAGCATGATACAGCGCACCATGGTCTGATCACTGAGTCAATTCTGGTAAGTGTCTCTGACTGTTCCACGTGCATTGGCAGTTGGCTCAGGTGCAGAATCCATTATCACATATAGGATCCATTCATGCTCCAGGACTATCTTCAACTTTCGATACCAGCTACCGAAGTTGGTTCCCACCAACTTATCATTGTCCAACAATGATCAGAGCAATAAGGAAGTGGCCATATCTGTTAAAAAAAAAATCATAACCTAATTAGTAATTGATTCATTAAACCAAAAAATTTGAACTTTAATCAAAAGATTTCTCTCATTATTTTATTCAAATTGGTAGCCTCTACCTCCAATTCGAAGAATTATCCTAATTCCTTAGTGGGTACTAGAATCCACTTAGACTGCACGCAAGCCCAACTTTGGTTAGCCAACCCATGTACATCTAAGGGTAGATTCATAACCAATTATTTCTCTAAATAATTTTTAGTAATTTTAATTTTGCCCCAGAAACCTAATTAGTAGGCTTTGGCCTCCACTGTAAGGATCCGGTTAGGTCCAACCATTAACATGACTATACTTGATGCATCTAACCAATGAATGATTAAGCTCAACTTTGGTTGGCTCACCTAACCACCATTAGAGAGACACTTCCAAGTCGTCATATAATGAGTGATAACTCCATTAGTCAACAAGCACCAGGCCTTTGGGTCTGCAATGGTTATTGAGTTAATGGACTCATTATCAAATACCTTAATGGGAGGCTATGACTCAGTTATCTCCATAACTTTATCATTTTAAGGACCTAATAATTTTAGATGATTTAAATGATTTAGAGGATGAGGTCAGATGAACCAGCTTATCATGATCCTCTCACTGGCTTCACCAAGTCAGCTTAAGGGAGACCATTAAAAGGACTGGTCTAGGAGCACCTAAATCAGTCACACTGATTTACCTAGCTGACATGGGTCAGCTCGAATAGTCAAGTGATCCGATCAAAACATAATTTCACCAAGAGATCAGATAAGTTCGATCAGTGGGAGGGTCGGCCAAAGCTTGCCTTAGACACCATAAAAAATGGCCAGGTAAGCGGGCTCCCAATTAAAAACCATCAGTCTGGTTTACCTTAGACACCAACTGGTTTAATTAGTTTCGATTAGATCAACCTAATAGTTCATGCTAGACTGCTTAGCCAAGAATCAAGTCCATTTGATTCTCGTTAAAGACATGGACTTAACCAACTATAACTATTGTAATTGATCTAGAGAATTTTTGACCTAATCTAAGACAACAATTGATTAGATTTAGTCAATTCTCTAATTAAGTCCATCTTTAATCTAATGATAGGTCTAACCCAATTAATGGACCTAATTCTCACTAACCCATTAACCCAATGTGTTATGGTTTGTGTTTTAGGTTCTTCAATTCACAATCCTAGAACCTAATCAAACAACTTTATAATTCTTAATTAAGTTTTGGGCTGAGGGTTGGGTTCGGCTTTTTGAAAATAATTTTCATGTTTATAAAATAATTTTATAATATGGTTCTACCAACTATATTGCATGTTTGATTCATAATCAAGATGCAAATGAAATAAACATGAAACTACTTTAGATCTAATCTAAATAGGTTCATGTAATTAAAATAATTTTAATTTTAAATAATTTTTTTGCACAAAAATTATTAACAAAAAGATTTTATTTTAGATTTAAATATATTTTAAATCTAATAAATCATAAATTTAATCTAGATCATATCTAACAAATTTATGATTAAAGATAGATCTACATGAACTAGGACAACCTTTGCACTGTAAGGGGTAAACCTTACAGCAGGACAACCTTGCAGTTCGTGATTGATCTAAAATTTTAATTTTAGATTTAATAATCAGATTATAAATTAGATTTAATCTAAAAAATAATCTAAGCATGTATAAATAATCATGTAACAAACAACCTTAGGCTCTGATACCAATTGAAGGAACCAGATCTAGGGTTTCAGGATTAGATCTTGAAATTTTTTCAAGATCAAGCAGCAGAAGACTAAAATAAATTAAAATTTATTTTTTAAAATTAGAGAATCTTTAGATCTAAGATTATATTATATGATTATTACATAGTATTAAATCAAAAATTAAAATATATAGAAGATGAACTACATGTTGATCATATCAATATGTTTCTATACTACATCTAATGTATGTATTAAATAATAGATCAGATCTATTACCTTGCAAGTTAGACATTCTAACCTTGCTGATCTGGACTTAAGGATGATGTTGCAAACCACACACATATCCGATCTCTAGGAGTCATCCACACGAGCCCACGAATCTCGACCAGAAGTCCTGCTTCAGAAAATCAGCACAGTATGCTAGTACTGTGCTGATCCTTCTTCGATGGTTGATCAGGTGCCTCCTTCTTCTTGATTTGGGCTCTTCCAAAGATGAGAAGTAGGAGGAGGAGTTTTAGATCTGAGATTCTCTCAGAAAACTCAAGATGGAGGAAGGGAAGAGATGAAACTAACAACCCTAAAAGAAGACACTCTTCTTCTTCTCTTTACTCTCTCCTAGATACCCTATCTTGTGTCTATTATATCTCCATAACCCAAAAGTTTTTCTCTCTAATTTTTAGAAACCCCAAAGGTCTCTCAAATCTCTATGTCCATCAAAAATTTCATCAAGAAACTCATTTTATAGAGAGAGATATGATAGAGTCTTTGTCTAGGTCAAATACCTAGTCAAGGTTTATCCAAACATGGCAAGATAAGGGGTGCCCAACTCTTGGGTGCCTCCTTCTTATTTTCATGCATGGACTCCCAGAAAAGGGTATACAATATGTACCCTAAAAGTCATGAAAATCTCAAAAAAAATCTAGGTAAATTCGGTGCAAAAAGGAAAGAGTTTTGGATTTCTAAAATTCTATCTCATAGAATTTGAAATCCAAACTTATTACTACTTTGATTTGATCCACAACCACGTTCCATGTATGAAAGAAGAGAGAAAACCTTTTGGATGTAAGAAAGACCTGGGAGAGAGCTTTTGTCGCACAAAATAAGAGGGGATTGACGTGGAATAAGAGGGAGGGCGTGGGGGGGGCTTTTGTGGTGCAAGGTGGAATCCTAGTTTTACTAGGATTCTATCTTATGACTTGTTTTAATTTGATTTCTCAAATTAAATCAAACCAAAATTAGATCAATCTAATTAAAATAGATCTTAATCCAATTAAAAATTTAATTCAATCAGATTAAATCTGATTTAATTTTCTAATCAAATTAAAAATTAGGTTGACCCGAGTCCTTATTGAACTAGGACTAGTTTTTTTCTTGCACTTGGCTTATCCAATAAACCAATTGGACTTGATCCAATCAATTCCAAACTAAATCTAATTAAATCATATTCAATTAGACTTAATCTCAGCCCATTAGCTTAATCAAATTAAGCCAATTAGCAATCAAATTGCTAATCGATCCTCCTGCAACACTTGCACTAGGTTAAATGTCAATCGTATTCATCATTTAACCCTAGAATGATTCTTAATCATTGATCAACCATCCGATCGGATCATGAACTCTAATGTATGTGATCTCATAGATTCGAATCTAAGCCGATAGTATAGAAATAAATTTTTGTACCAATCGAAGTGACCATCTAGCAATGATACCCGATGATCGGATAAGTCGAATGTGTAGAACAACATCCTTAGAACCCATGCGGATATAGTTTCCATATAATTTATCTCTTTGACCAAAATGATCATAGGACACCTCAGAGTTCAACTATCAACTCTGATCAGATTGTCCACATTGTATTTCAAAATATCAAATCTATCTGATGGATTATCCTAGCCAAGGTTTTGCTAAATTGAAATATAGTGACTTATTCTTCTCCAACTCTTAGAGTGGTCAATCCCATCTCGATCACATTCTGACTTTGTAAGTACTTGATTATGTCCAAAAGCCTTCTATCACTGAATTAGAAATTCAGTTAGCCCAGTACCAAAGCACAGTGAGTTGTTTGTAAGTCACTGAGGTAATCTCAGGTCTAAGGGACACTTATATCTATATCCCATCAGAGACATTCTCGACAGCAGAATACTCTGGAGTTGGTCATGTTCAATGATGATGTATCCTTACATCTCACCTGTATGCCATACCAGTGTCTCCACACTCCTTGGTTAAGAGGACAACCAACCCATATGGCCTACAGCGATCTATGCTCGATAGAAGCTGTTGTCCTTATTAACAGCCTATCATTTGGTCGTGAACAGTTTTAAAAACTAATCGATAAATCCTCTTTTTATCGAATCTAAATAGTCCTAAAGACTACATCATAACAACGGAGTTCATTAGAAGATGAAAGCTTATGATGAAAATGTCAAATATATTTTATTTATTAACAAATCAATTATCATACTTGATTGCTCAACCGTCAACAGCTTGACGATTGACTTTTGGGACATATTTTTCAACAATCCCAAGCTGCTCATGCAAGGGAAAGTCGAGCTTGCTCAAATGCTCCATCAACTCGATCATGTATAATACATGATCAGTGATAGAGGCACCATCCTACATTTTGGCGTTGAAGATGGTATAACTAGTCTTGTGCCTCTCCACGTCATCGGATGTGCCAAAGGCATCCTCCAACACTTGAAGCATGTCCTTTGGCTAAGCCGTCTCAAATCTATGACTGAACTCGTTGCTCATGGCAGCCAGCATGATGCAACGCATCATGGTTCGGTCACTGAGCTACTTCTGATAAGTATCTTTGACTGTTCCACATGTATTGACAACTGGCTCCTCAGGTATAGGATCTGTTATCATATATAGGATCTGTTAATGCTCCAGGACTATCTTCAACTTTCGATACCAGCTACCGAAATTGGATCCCACCAAATTATCATTGTCCAACAATGATCGGAGCGATAGAGAAGTGGCCATATCTGTACAAAAAAAATTATAACATAATTAGTAATTAATTCATTAAACCTAAGGATTTGGACTTTAATCAAAAGATTTCTCTCACTATTTTATTCGAATTGGTAGCCTCTACCTCCAATTCGATGAATTACCCTAATTCCTTAGTGGGTACTAGAATCCACTTAGACTACACACAAGCCCAATTTTGGTTGGCCAACCCATGTACATCTAAAGGTAGGTTCATAACGAATTATTTTTTTAAATAATTTTTAGTAATTTTAATTTTGCCCCAGTCCCTAATCAGTAGGCTTTGGCTTCCACTAAAAAGGTCTGGTTAGGTCCAACCATTAACATGACCATACTTGGCCCATCTAGCTAATGAATGATTAGGTCCAACTTTGGTTGGCTAACCTAACCACCATTTAGAAAGATGTAGTCAAGAAATCATATTATGAATGACAATTTTGTCAGCCGATAAGCACCAAGCCTTTGGGCCTCCAATGATTATCCAACTGATGGACCTATTATCATCCACTTAATGGGAGGCTATGATCTAGTTATCACCATAACTATTTTATTTTAAGAACCTAATAATTTTAGAAGATTTAATTGATTTAGAGGAGGAGGTCAGATGAACCAGCTCATCATGATCCTCCCACTGGCTTCACCAAGTCAGCTTAAGGGAGACCATTAAAAGGGCTGGTCTAGGAGCACCTAAATCAGTCACACTGATTTACCTAGCTGATATGGGTCAGCTCGAATAGTCCAGTGATCCGATCAAAATATAATTTCATCAAGAGGCCAGGTAAGTTCGATTGGTGGGAGGGTCTGCCAAAGCTTGCCTTAGACACCATCAAAAATGGTCAGGTAAGCGGGCTGCCAATTAAAAACCACCGATCTGATTTACCTTAGACACCAACTGGTTTAATTAGTTTCAATTAGATCAACCTAATAGTTCGTGCTAGACCGCTTAGTCAAGAATCAAGTCCATTTAGTTCTCGTTAAGGATATGGACTTGACCAACTACAACTATTGTAATTGATCTAGAGAATCTTTGACCTAATCTAAGACAACAATTGATTAGATTTAGTCAATTCTCTAATTAAGTCTATCTTTAATCTAACCTTAGGTCTAACCCAATTAATGGATCTAATTTCTACTAACCCATTAACCCAATATGTTATGGTTTGTATCTTAGGTTCTTCAATTCACAATCCTAGAATCTAATCAAACAACTTCTTAATTCTTAATTAAATTTTGGACTGAGGGTTGGGATTCGGCTTTTTGAAAATAATTTTTATGTTTGTAAAATATTTTTATAACATGGTTCTACCAATCAAGTTGCATGTTTGATTCATATTCAAAATACAAGTGAAATAAGTATGAAACTACTTTAGATCTAATCTAAACATGTTCATGTAATTGAAACAATTTTAACTTTAAACTGCACAAATTTTTCAGACAAATATATGATGGTTCTTTACACAAAAATTATTAACAAAGAGATTTTATTTTAGATTTAAATATTTTTTAAATTTAATAAATCATAAATTTAATCTAGATCATATCTAACAAATTTATGATTAAAGATAGATCTACACGAACTAGGACAACATTTGCACTATAAGGGATAAACCTTACAGCAAGACAACCTACAGTTCATGATTGACCTAAAAATTTTAATTTCAAATTTAACAATCAGATTATAAATTAATCTAATCTAAAAAATAATCTAAGCATGTATTAATAATCATGTAATAAACAACCTAGGCTCTGATACCAATTGAAGGAACTAGATCTAGGGTTTCAAGGTTAGATCTTAAAACTTTTTCAAGATCAGGCAGCGGAAGACTAAAATGAACCAAAATTTATCTTATAAAATTAAAAAATTTCTAGATCTAAGATCCTATTACATGATTATTATATGATATTAAATTAAAAATTAAAATATAAAGAGCAAGAACTACATGTTGATCATATCAACATGTTTCTATACTACATCTAATGTATGTAAAATATAATAGATCAGATCTATTACCTTGCAAGTTAGATGTTCTAACTTTATTGATCTAAGTCTGAGGATGATATTATGAGCAGCACATACATCCAATCTTTAGGAGTCGTCCACACGAGCCCGCGAATCACAATCAGAAGTCCTAGTCCAGGAAATCAGCACAGTATGCTAGTATTATGCTGATCCTTCTTCGATGGTCGATCAGATGCCTTCTTCTTCTTGATTTGGACTCTTCCAAAGATAAAAAATAGGAGAAAGAGTTTTAAATATGAGACACTCTCAGAAAACTCACAGATGGAAGAAGAAAAGTGGTGAAATCAGCAACCCTAGAAGAAGACCCTCTTCTTCTCTTTGTTCTAACCCAGACACTTAGTTTTGTGTCTATTATATCTCCATGCTCCAATACTCTTTCTCCTTGATTTTCACATACCCCAAAGGTCTTTCAATGCTCTATAATTCATGAAAAGTTTAAGAAAAAATTCATTTTAAATCAAGAGATATAAAGAATCCTCGTCTAGGTCAAATACTTAGTCAAGAAAAATCCAAATAGGGCAAGACAAGAGGTGCCCAACTCATGGGTGCGTCCTCTTTCTTTTTCTACCATGGACCATCAGTAAAGGGCGCAAAATATGTGCCATAAAAGCTACAAAAATTTTAGAAAAAATTTAGATAAAATCAGTGCCATAAGGAAAGAGTTTTGGTTTCCTAAAATTCTATCTCACAGAATTTGAAATCCAAACAAATTCCTACTTTGACTTGGTCCACAACCACATTCCATGTAAGAGAGAAAGAGTAAAAAGCTTTGGGCATGCATGAAGGCCTGGGAGAGAAGGTTTTATCACACAAAATAAGAGAGAGTGGGTGTGGGGGGCTAAGGTGGCGTAAGGTGGAATCCTAGTCTTACCAGGATTCAATCTATGACTTGTTCAAATTTGGTTTCTCAAACCAAATCAAACCAAAACCAAATCAATCTAATTAAAATGGATCTTAACCTAATTAAAAATCTAATTTAATCAGATTAAATTAGATTTAAATTTAATTTAATTTTTTAATCAAATTAGAAATTAGGTTGATCTAAGTCCTAATTGAATTAGGACTAGTTTTTTCTTGCACTTGGCTTATCCAATAAATCAATTGAACTTGATCCAGTCAAGTTTAAACTAAATTTAATTAAATAATATTTAATTAAACTTAATCTCAACCCATTGGCTTAATCAAATTAAGCCAATTAGTAATCGAATTGCTAATCGATCCCTTGCAACACTTGCACTAAGTTAAATGTCAATCGTATTGATCGTTTAATCTTAGAATGATTCTTAATCATTGATTAACCATCCGATCGGATCGTGAACTCTAATGTATGTAAACTCATAGATTCGAACCTAAGCTGATAGTACAAAAATAAATTTCTATACTAATCGAAGTGATCATCTAGTAATGGTACCCGATGGTCGGATAGGTCGAATATGTAGAACAACATCCTTAGAACCTATGCAGATATAGTTTTCATACAATTCATCTCCTTGACCAAAATGCTCATAGGATACCTCAGAGTTCAACTGTTAACTCTGATCTGGTTGTTCACATTATATTTTAAAATATCAAATCTATCTTATGGATTATCCTGACCAAAGTTTTGCTAAATTAAAATACAATGATTCATTCTTCTCCAACTCTTAGAGTGGTCAATCCCATCTTGATCACATTCTGACTTCTCAAGTACTTGACTATGCCCAGAAGCCTTCCGTCACTGAATTAGAAATTCAGTTAGTCCAGTACCAAAGCACAGTGAGTTGCTTGCAAGTCACTGAGGAGATCTCAGGTCTAAGGGACACTTATACCTATATCCCATCAGAGATATTCTCGACAGCAGAATGCTCTAGAGTTGGTCACATTCAATGATGATGTACCTTTACATCTCACCTGTATGCCATACCAGTGTCTCCACACTCCTTGGTTAAGAGGACAACTAATCCATATGGCCTACAGTGACCTATGCTCAATAGAAGCTGTCATCCTTATTAACAGCCTATTATTTGGTCGTGAACAGTTTTAAGGACTAATCGATAAATTCTCTCTTTATCGAACCTAAATAGTCCTAAGGACTTCATCACAACAATGGAGTTCATTAGAAGATGAAAATTTATGATGAAAATATTAAAAATATATTTTATTTATTAACAAATTAATTATAATACAAGGTTGCTCAATCGTCAACAGGCTAATGATTAGCTTTTGGGATATATTTCTCAACAATATGCATGTATATAATATGTGATAATTTAGTTTTAGATCTAAAAATTATATATGTGATATATATTTTTATAAATTTTAGATCTAAAGTAGCATATATGTGATATATGATATTATGTTTAGATCTGAAATTATTTCGAGATCATAAGCCATTAATTCATGCACTGAAACCTAATCTAAAAATTATTTTTAGAATCTAAATTTTAGATGATGCATGAGGGTATGGGTTGAACAATTAGGTCAGTGATTGAACTACAATTAGGATTTTGATTAGATCGATTAGAATCCTTGTTGATTTTGAGCAGTTGATCGAACCTAATCAATTATTGATTAGAATTAGGTTAAAGAGGCTCAAAATCGAGTTTAGTTATAGTTGGTCATACGATTTACATTTTGATGTGAATTGATTAACTCAAGATTTAATTTGGCTCCATAGATCAAGCCCAAGTAGCTAGGCTGATCCATTCAATTCTAATTGATCAATTAGTATCTAAGATAAGTCTCGATCAGTAATTTTTAATTGGAAGCATGCTTATCTAGTCATTTCGATGGTGTCTAAGGTAAGCATTGGCAGATCCTCCCACCGATCTTACTTATTTGGCCAACTTGATCGATTAAGTTTGGAATCGATTGCTTAATCATTGGTATTCACTTATACCGACTCGATTAGTCAGACATGAAACTGTACTGATCTGAACCTAATCAGTCAGACATGAGATATGCTGACTTAGATAAGATCTAACCTAAATGAGATTAATCAGACATGAGATGTGCTGATCTAAACTAGATTAATTAGATATGAAATATGTTGATCTTGAAAGAATAGTACCCTACAAGCCAATCACATAGATGATGCAATGGGACTATTCTGTATAATCTTCCTACTCATTTACATGACATTCATTATTTTATATATATGAGGTATTATGTTTCATCATTTGCTATATCTTATTTTATTTATGATTATGATGAACCTCATAGATTCGAACAATAATTTTAGGATCATGATGAGATCATGTCAGTGAGATCTAAAATCTTAATAGCCCCAGTTTAAAATATTTCTAGTCATTGGATCATCGAATCGGAGATTAATAATATCGATAAGACTGGTATATTCTATGTATGCTCGATGGAGAGGATGATTGATCTCACAATTACTTGTATGGTGACACTAATACAAGAATATAGGTGCTCATTGAAGAATGAGTTCATTGAACTGATCCATAGAGAGAACATCTTATGGAACCTTATAGCACGTCAAAAGATGATTTTCTAGTAGGAGTGGTGCAAGTGATCCTTAGATCTAAGATCACCATCATACCTTATGTATGTGAATCCATACTTCGATTCATATCCTAGCATGACTCTTCGAGATGCATATGAAATGTTCTAGATTTGGTGAAATATGCATCGAGATTGTGAGTGGCCAACAAAGAATCGGTCACTCCTTGTAAAAGGAGAGAACATCCTATGTTGTCTTATAGGATGATGACTTAGAGAGTTTCTAGTTAGAGCAGAGATGAATAGTAGAAAAAATTTCTACTGATTCATCAATCAAGTCATCATCATCAGATTGAAATACATATGGATAGGTATGGGGGCTTGACATGATTCTATGCCCATAGCTTGTTTGGAATGTTGTGCAATCAAAAGATTTAATTACATGATAATTCACCATAGAAGAATATATTTGGTATTTTCATCAAATTTCATATCTTTTGGATAGTCATGACACATTGCTGGACATCAATCTTGACTTATAAACTCACAAGAATTAAAAAAGTTTAATTCAAAAATTAATTAAAAGGTATTCTAATTAATTGATACATTTGGGCCGACCTAATCCAATCAGATTGGTTTAGGTCATGAGCCTAAGTTCACTACTAGCTAGATATAGAACCCAATGAGTCACATATAATAAAAATTTAATCTTGATCTAATCTATTTAGATTTATTATAAATCCTATGGGTTAATTAAATTACTAGCACATGGATTAACCCAAGTTTTCAATTGAATTTAGTGCAAAGGTGTTTGTGCTAATCCTAGGTCTGAAGCCTTGACCTAATGAGATTAGATTCATACATATGGTTTCCTGAGGCTAACCTCTTTACATGGAAGAGTTTCTTGTGAACCTACCTCCTACATGCCATAAAGCCACACCAAAGAATTTTTAATGCCCCATTTATTTTTGGCATCCAGAAGGAGGAGTCCTTCTAGAGCACTCCTCTTAAGTTTCCTACCATTTATTCCACATGCCATCAGATGACTCATGGGATTTTATGGACGTAGAAGAGGAAGACTCCTTCTTCATGAAGGGTCTTACACACCAAAAAAATAAAAAGGGATGCCCACCTTATTTGCATTAAAAAGAAGGAAGAGTCCTTCTTTACTAAGTCTCTTAAAATCGCATGCCAACACTTATTGAACATGCCATCTGATGGCGCCTTGGCTTTTGCATGCAGATAGGAGAGTCCTTTTGTAGATTAAATACTTAACTTTCCAAGTATTCCATACGGTGAATTAATGTTTGGTGGAAACAATGAGTCATTGCATGGGAAGTTTTTGCACCAAGGGAAGTTATTAGTGCCCCTTCATTTTATTTATATAGGGTGCTACATGGGATGTGGCATACCTATTCTAGGATGCTTAGGTGTGAGATTAAGAGGAGAAAAGAAAGAAAAAAAAAATTGAGAAAAAGATAAAGAAAAAAAAGGAGAAAAAAATAGAAAGAAGAGACAAGAGAGATAAAGGAAAGCAAGGGTTGCTTGTCCTAGGATTTAGAAGATCCAAGAGTTGGGTTTCTAAATCTGATATGGGTGGTGAGATCTTGTAAGAAAAGAATTTTGGAGTGGCTTTTGAGGAGGATCGATGGCTGTCAAGCAGTGGTGCAATTCATCCTTAAGGAGTCTTACAGTGCACTTGTGAAGATGGCTGCAGCACTATATCAAATTAAAAAATATTAAAAATAGGTAGTTTCAAGCATGTAGTTCAAAAATTTTTTGATCAAGCATACAGCAGAATAGATCTAGATTAAACCTTTTAATCTCATAAGCATCAGATCTGAAAACTACCTTATCTCAGATCATATGATATGTATGTAATCTGAAAATAAATTATAGATCATATCTATATAATATAAATCACATCTACTAGCACATCGTATATGCTATACGAGTTGAGATTATATCTCATCTTTATGCAGATCTAAATACACCACAATCGATGATCTATGAATTTGATGAGGTTCTTCGAGCCACACAATTGTCCAGCCTCCACAGGTATCCACACGAGATCCATTGTCGGATCAGAGGTTGTCAAAGTCATCGGGATGCTAGCTCCCTTACAGACTTTCCTCTTGATGGTTGATTCAATGTCTTCTTTTAAATTTCTTGGACTTCTCTAGAGATTAAGAAGAGTTTTAGGAGGATTAAGAAGTGGTGGAAGAAGATGTAGAGGAGAAATAATTTCTCCTTTTTTTCTCTTCTAAAATCCCAACACCCAAACCACACAAACCCTAGAAAATCCTAGGGCTTGCTACACGTCAACTAAGAGGCAGCCCCACCCCTAGAACACATGCCAAAACAAATTCCATGCTAATAAACTTGTGGAACTCCTTCTCACAGTGAAGGGAGATCTTTTTCTCAATGCAAAAATCGATCCCTTTTTAAGGTAGGCATCAAATATATTTTGGTTAAGATGGAAACAACCTCTTCTTAATAAGGATAGTTTTAAATCAAATTTAAAACTTCTTTATCCAACCATGAGGAGCAATGAGAAGAGGGTGTTAGCATGGATAAGGGGGCGTGGGTGAAGGGATGAAGGCATGAAATAATCTCACGCAGAAACCTTTCTTACGTGTAAAAAATTGGCATCCAGGAAAGGGTGGTGCAAAGGGAGGAAGAGTCCATTCTCATCTGGACTCTAGGTTTTCTTATTTGATTTCTATCCAAATCACATATAGTTAGGCTCAAATAAATAGGTAAACCCAATCCTAGTCAAATCAAAATTTAATTGAATCAAAATTCTGATCAAATCAGGAACTAATCTCCCTTGCAATCGTGTCAAACCCAATTCAAGTCAAACTGAATCTAATTCAATTAGACTTAATACGAACCTCTTTGCTCAATCAAATTGAGCCAATTAGTAATCCAATTGCTAATTAATCCATCTAGAATTCACTAATCCTTAGTAAATTATTTTATTATAACTTTTGTATAAGATTAATCATCAATCACATTGACGATTTTATCCATCAATGATTCATAATCATTAATCAGTCATCTAATCAGATAAGAACCTCTTTTGTGTGTAATTTCATAGGTTTTATTCTATTTGATAGTGAGATATACTATGATCTCTATCATAATATCATCAAAACTCTTTTCGATGGATCGAAATAATTTTAATTCTATTCTTCGATGGTCATCGATCATCAAGACGACGCTCGACGAGTCTCACAATCCACTAATAACACCTAGCAATATATAGTGGCAATTCTAATAGAATAAAAATATGAACCTCTAGGTGCAGTTATCGTATGATTCAGTCTTTCTATCATGAGTTTCGACTAGACAGAGATCATGGAGAACTAGTCAAATTTCATCGTTAGTCATATGCAAGATTGGCTCAACTCGAGTTCACATGTGAATCTCGTGAAAACTCTTTTTCAGTATTCACACTTACTTTGGCCAAAGACTTTCTGAACTCAGTCTCATGAATCATATAGGACTTCTCTATTTCTATCGAGATTGATAGATTCCATCTAGGTGCATCCTACTCCTAACAGCAAATTTGAACCTACTGTAGCCAATATACATAGTAAGAATCCGAATGGTTAGAGATCAAAAAAATATATAGTCAAACTTAGTAGCCTCGCTGTGAATAGCCGATGATATCACAGGCTAAAGAACTACTCACACCACTGAAGCATCGAGAAGATCACTGATGAGTGAGTAGACATTCAAGTGATTTCTCATGTTGGTCATACTCAGTGTAAGTTATTCTCTACCAACCACCTACACTCTCATCTTAGTGTCTCTACACCACAAACTTGAGACTCATCTATCCAGAAAAGAGGTGATCTATGTACCGATCTTAATGGATTGATCACTAGCCTCCATGAATATCCTTCGATCAGAAGCATTAAGAAACTAACCATTAATAATGTATGTCTTAAATTCTCAATACCTTGAGAATATACAAAATCATCTTTATTAATTTTTAGGATAAATTATGGACACATAAACATGATTGAAAATAAAAAAAAAATTTATTAATAATAAAATTTTATAAGTACAAATATAAGTTCTGAAAATATAAATGTGTCAGCCAATAATTGGCTTTCTAAAGCACACATCTAATAGGAAGGACCCTGATCTGTCTGTGTGCATCACCGTTAGAGGGTGCCTACTTTGGCATCTTATGGACATCATTGTTCATCGGATTCTCATCTTCAAAAAGGTATAACTTCTATCTCATTGCATGCTAGAATTGTTTAATTGTAATTATCAAGGTAGTCCTAGGATTTGTATTCCAATATGTATATTTTAATTGTTAAAACTTATTTTTAATTGTTAAATACATATGAAAATTTTTGAAAATCATATTTCACTGTGCGATCGAAATCCAATAGTGGTATTAGAGCTATCCTTGATTGATTCAATCAAACATCATGTTATTATTATGATATTGATTAGATCAGATTCATAATATGTCAAAATTAGCTTGTCTGAACGTGTTTAATTGTTATTTTCTTGCATCTTTGGAGAAGTATAAATGTTATCTTGTCCATGAT
This sequence comes from Elaeis guineensis, assembly GCF_000442705.2. Lineage (NCBI taxonomy): Eukaryota > Viridiplantae > Streptophyta > Magnoliopsida > Arecales > Arecaceae > Elaeis > Elaeis guineensis. The sequence goes on along the minus strand of NC_026005.2, from coordinate 50,798,985 downwards.
CAAACCCTGACATGAAATTCTATGGGCCTAAGACTTGTGCGATAATTTTAGGAAAAATCTTATGATCTGAATTATTCATGGAGATATAAGTCTTATGCATGCAATGCGCAGAACCTTGGAATGTTACATGTGATGTACGTTGCCAAGTTATAGGGTTGTTGCATATGATGCATTCACCCTAAACCCAAGGGCCAGCCACAATTGATTGGGCATTCATCATGGTGGGTCTTCCATCATGGTTCTTGTCCTAAGCATGTGTGGGTTGAAAAATTTGAATCATGGAAGAGATGCTTCAAACTCGAATTAGGATTTTGATTGATGAATTTGATGTTGACTATGATTCATTAGCCTAATGCGATTAGATTTTATGATTGTAGATCAAATTAAATTCATAGTTCTAATTAGATTAGAAATTGTGCTTAATTTAAGTTGACCTAATTGTCATTGACCAAATTTAATTAGCACTTGAGTCTTAGTTGATCAAATCTTAACAAACCTAATTTGATTGGGGTTTGTTTAAGAATTGGTTAACTTAACTCAAGAGAGTGACATATTGGATCAAGAGTTAAACCCAAATCAAAAATTCTAGATGGGTCCTGTGCCCAAGAAATTAAACATTTTAAGTTACATGATCATGAATGATATCACAATTAGAATAACATAGGTAGTTTATTTTTCATGCTTTATATAATTGTTATAAAATGTATGATGAATGGTTATAGACTTGATACACCCATGTGATAGATATATGTATGAATGTTTCTGTATTGGCTGATTGTACAGATGTATTTGTAATAGTTGCAATGAGAGCTGGGTGCCCCTGATGTATTATATTTTCAGCTGTACCTTTCTGTTCCTTTCTTTGTATATTTCTAACTATTGATTGAAATTTTTACATATTGATGTAAAATTAAGGGTAGAAAATTTTATTGAAAAATAGATAGAAATTATTTCTTTCTATTTTTGAATAAAGAAAGAAGATGAAACATTCATAGATGCCTTCATGGAGATGAAGATTGGACTACCAGGGGATTAGAGAGCTGAGGCACACATAGATCTACCATAAGATGGTTCAGTCTGTGATGCACCTTTAGTTAGTCTCATTGTCCATCCAATGGCTCTGATGGATCACATTAGTAAAGTCCATAGCAATCCTTTAATATGCTCTTATATGCTGGTAGTTAGAATTAAATATAAATTACATGTGATGAATTTATATGTTATGGATGTGCTTGAGACCTAAGTCCCTCATTTAAATTATATTAAGTCATAATGGTGAAGTGTTAAGAACACTATCCATGCCTTCCTTCAAGCTAAGCCAGTATTATGTCAAGAATTAGGGTAGGTTTGTTGTGCAACCATAAGGCCTGCTGTGGAGACTGATGTGATACTGTCTTAGTTCATAATGATGCTAATGATATTTAGCTCATATTAAGTTAATAAAGTATGTCAAAAACTAAAGTAAATTTATTGTGCAACCACAAGACTTGCTATAGGATTTGATGTGATGTTGACTTGGTGATGCTTATAGCATATTTGGGTACTGCTACCTTGTTGTGCAACCACAATGATAGTATTATTCAGATATGATCATATAATAATAAAAGGTATGACTTAACTAAAATACTGTAGTTTATTGTGTAACCATAAGGCTACAAGTATTTTAGAGGTAAAAGTTATATTAAAAGTTGCATGAGGTGTGATTGGAAAGAGTTCCTACCTATGAACTCCTCAAAGGTTCGTTATGCAACCATAAGACTTTTGAAGAGAAATTGAGATCTTAACCCCACTTAAAAATCTGATGACAGGGTTTCTCGTTTTCCATACTTGAGGGCTATGAAATTCATCAAATAAGTGGGAGACAAAATTAGATAAAAGATCTCGTCTAAATTATGCATGTCATCGTGAGTAGTCCCTTTATGTTATTGTTCTTATATATATATCTATATCTTCACTTTCACTGCATGGTATATTTGATGCCATTTAAATTGATCGAACCTCGTGGACTGGTTGAGGAATCTGAGAATAGTTCTCATTTAAGAGATAATCTCCTATTCTCCTAATTCTGATTCGATCCAAAATGATGCTATAAAGGAGAAAAGAATCACATGTGAGATATGACAGGATGATAGTCTGACTGTCAAGAGTATCCTGATTAACTTAATCATGCAATTAAGTCAATTAGGTACTTTTTATGGATGGTGAGTTAAATCAAGATTTAATCCTGTAAACACTCTCTGATTTTTTCTGTTTGTGGATAGCATCTTTCAGGAGAAGAAAGTGAAGAAGATGAAGAATATCTCCACCATAGACACCTATTTTCATTGTAGCAATAATGGCTAATGAAAAAAAAATTGTAAGAGTTGTCTTACAAATGTGAAGCAGTAGCAAAATATAATAGTTGCATCTGCAAATGGTTTGTATATGATACAAACTAATTTTTCATTAAGTACTTCAGCTTTTCAGGTATGAGATATCTTATGAAGGTTCCACTTTTGCAAAGTGTTGTAAGGACTGTAAAGCTGAAGAGAGGTGACTTCATGCCATTTGACACTGGTGGATAGTCCATCCAGGATAAAGTTGAAGGAACCTGTTTGTATGAGATATCTTCTGGCAAGATTTTGAAACTAGTAGACTATTATTATATACCTAAATTTATTAGAAATATTATTTCAATTCCTTTGTTATTGTAACATGATTTTGAAATTAATGTAAAGGGCAAAGGTTGCTCTTCTTTTGAAAATTTTATGGCTATGAATTTTATGAAATTAATGGTCTCATGTCTCTATTACTCAATGATATTGTTCTTCATGTTGATGAGAACAACAAAAGAAAATGTAAATGTTACATATTTCTGGCATTCCCAACTTGATCATTTTAGTGAGTCAAAGATAAACAAATAATACAAAGAAGAGTTTTTTGATTTGTATGATTTTGAATCATATAAAACTTGTAAGTCTTATCTCATGGATAAAATGATGAAGATCTCCATTTACTAGACATGAAAAAAGGCAAGCGAGTTGTTGGGCCTCATACATATGGATGTTTGAAGGCTAATAACAACTCAATCCAGAGATGGATACCCCATATGAAATATAGTTGAAGGCTAATAACAACTCAATCTTTTTCTAAGAAAATGCCCTAGAAATTGTTACATAAGTTTTAAATAAGGTACCATTAAAATATATTACTAACACTCCATACGAGATATGAAAAGAGAAGAGACAGATTGCCTAGCTTATGTGAAAAGAGTTGATGTACATAAATTTTATACTAGACCAAATAAGTATAAGTTTATACATTATTCTAAGAGTAGTATGTGATACTACTTTTACCATCTTACTGAATAAAAGGTATTTTGTCAATAGGTATGTTACTTTTTGAAAAAGAAGTTTATCCAAGAAGGGACAGTGAAAGGATAATTGAACTTGAGAAGTTCAAGACCTCTTAACCATCCCACCACAACCTGTGAAAAGTCCACAAGTTGATCTTCGACCAGATGTGCCTACCATTGAGGCACAACTATGACACACACCTCCTCTCCAAAGGTCAATCAAAGTGAGTAATGTACTACATTGATATGGATTTGTCATAGAGAATGATAATACGCCATATATCATTCAGAATAATGTTCCTTGACCTATTCGAAAATAATCATGAGTAGAGACTCTGACAGTTAGTTTGAAGCTATGGAATTCGAAATAGACTCCCTATATTTCAACCAAGTATGGACATTGGTTGAAGCACCTGTGGGTGTGACCCAATAGGATGTTAACAGAAATGTCCATTTGGATTTTTCTTGCTATAGCTGCATACCAACTAGAGAGTTTGCCTCTAGTGGGAGGATAAATCCATTTATGGATTAAAGTAAGCATCGAAGAGTCAGTATTTGATGAGATAGTCAAATTATTTGACATTATCAAAAAATAGATGAACTATGTGTGTACAAAAAGATAAGTGGGAGTCCCATTGACTTCTTGATTCTGTATATGGATGACATACTACATATTAAAAAAGTTATCCCGATGTTACACCCGATCAAATGCATGCTTCTGACAAAATTTTTCTTGATAGACTTGGATGAAGCATCCAATATATTTGGTATCTATAAAGATAGATCTAAGTGGATGCTTGAAGAAAATAAAGACAGTACTATACATACAATTTTAAAAATTTATGCAACAGAACTATTAGATTAAATAATTTAATCTAATTTACATACATAAGATCTAATCTGGACTACCACCTATAATATGATTTAACATATATGTAAGATCTGAAAGTAAAACTTGCATCGATCTAATCGGTGCTACAATCTAGATCTAACCCTTAGATCTATCAAAAATGATCAAGTAAGATCAGAAATAATTATTGAACTATATGTTGATGATCTCTGCTGGTCCAACACTTGAATAGGCACTCTTTCAGATTGCTCACAGCCACACAAAGTTATCCGGCCTCTATAGAATATCCACATGAAGACCGATGCAGATCAGGCTCCTTGGAAGTACTAGCTTGCAAGGATCTTCGAGGCTGATTTCTTTCTTCTTCTTCAAAAATCTAGGATGCTCCAAAAGAAGATAATATCTAGAGGAGGAAGAGGAGAGGAGAAGGAGCTCTAGAGAAAAATAAAATTCAGCAAGGAGAACATATGGGGCATCCACTATAGGAGCCCCCTTTATATAGAAAAGGGATTAGGGTTTTGGTCAAAAGGAAGGTGCCAATAGAGTCCACGCCAAACACCAATTTGGTGTCCCAAAAATTTTCAAAAATGAGAGTTGGTGTGAGGAAGGAGATCAAGAGTCTCACATGTCCAAAAACTCATCAAAGAAAATAAGAAAAAAATAATTGGCACCTCCCTTCTTTCCATGTTTGAAAAATCTCTTTCTTTCTATCTCCTTACCTCTAATTCAGATCGCATTCATATTAGGTAGGAGATAAGATCATGATTAATCATACTTCGCTACCCACCTTTATTGGGCCCTCTCTCATCATACCAAAAATCTTAAGCCAAATCTAATTTGGCATTGAGATCCAGTGGATGGGCCAGAGTGGCGCAAGGATAAAGAGATAGAGTCCCTATTGGCTTGGACTCTTCATTCTCAAATTAATTCTAAACCAAATCAGGTTTGAACCCAATATTAAAAATGAATCTAATTTAATTAGAAGCCCAATTATCTTAATAAATTTTTAATCCAATTTAAGAATTAGCTGAGTCTAAGTCCTGATCGAATTAGGATCAAATTTTTCTTGCAATCAAATTTTCCTTGCAGTCAGGCTTGATCAAATCAAACCCAATCTAAGTCAAACATAATCTAATTTAATTAGACTTGATCCAAAACTTTTTGCTTAATCAAATTGAGTCAATTAGTAATCTAATTATTAATTAATTCTCCATTAATAGTAGAGTCCTAATTCAATGGGACTCTCCTCCAGAGTCTCAATCCTAGTGGGACTTTTCACCAGAGTCACAATCCAATTGGACTCTTTAGCCATCAGATCTGATCGAATCTTCTAATATGTATGGCCCTATAGGTTCGAACCTAAGTCAATAGTATAGAAATAATTTTTTATACTAATCGATGTAATCATCTAGCAATGAGACCCGACGTTCAGATAGGCTGAAAGATTGCAAAGCAACATTCTAGAACCTACGACGTATGGTTACCGTATAATTCATCTCTTTGACCCTAATGCTCAAGGTAACCTAGGATTTGTCTGTCAACTCTAATATAGTCGATCACATTATATTTCAATCTTTCAAATCCATCACATAGATTATCCTAGTCAAGATTTTATTAAATTGAAATACACTGATGCATATCTCTTACTAATTCAGAGAGATCAATTCTATCTTGACTCACGCACTGACTTGATAAGTACTTGACTGCACCCAGTAACTTTCCATCACTGAATTAAAAACTCAGATATTCTAATACTAAAGTATAGTGAGTTGCTTATAAGTTACTGTGGTGATCTCAAGTCTGAGGGACACTTATACCCATACCCTTCATGAGCTACTCTTGACAGTAGAGTGCTTGGCAAATGATCATATTCGATGCGAACATACTCCTATATTCCACCTGTATGCCATACCAATGTCTCTATACTCTTTAGTTAAGAGAATAATCAATCTATATGATATACAATGATCCATACTCGATATTGCTATCATCCTATTAACAGCATATCATTTGGTCGTAAATATTTTTAAGGACTAAACGATAAATCCTCCTTTGTTGATTAAATATAGTCCTAAGAACTTCATCACAATACAAGAGTTCAAATAAGATAAACAAAATATGATGAAAAAGCCAAATAACTTTTATTAATAAAAAATTTATATACAATTACAAATATAAGCACAATCATCAATAGACTGACAATTGGCTTTAAGATATTTTTTTCAACAACTCTTACTTGGACTAAAGTCAATCGGTACAGTATCGTATATCCATCTTCGACTTGTAATCATTTAACTTCTTGATTTCGAGAGCTTTAGTAAATGGGTCAGCTAGGTTCTCCTTTTCATTGATCTTCTGAAGGTCGACGTCACCTCGATCCACGATCTCTTGGATAAGGTGGTAGCAGCGTAGAATATGCTTGGTGCACTGATGGGACTTCGGTTCCTTGGCTTAAGCAATGGCTCCAGTGCTGTCGCAGTATAACAGGATAGGACCATCAATGGAGGATGCCACTCCGAGCTCGTCGATAAATTTTAGCAACTATACAGCTTCCTTCGCAGCATCGGATGCCGCAATATACTCTGCCTCGCAAATAGAGTCAGCCATGATGTGCTGCTTGAAACTTTTTCAGCAGATTGCTCCACCATTCAGAGTAAAAATATAATCCGACACACTCTTGCTATCTCATGGTCTGACTGAAAGCTGGAGTCGGTGAACCCAACTAGTTTTAAGTCAGTTTCACCATAAATAAGCCACTGGTCCTTAGTATTTCTTAAATACTTAAGAATGGTCTTCACGACCTTTCATGGTTCTCTCCTGGATCAGATTGGTATCTACTCACTACCCCTAATGAGATGCCACATTTGATCTTGTACATGTCATGACGTATATTATAAAATCCACTGTTGAAGCATATAAAAGTCTACTCATACGCTCTCTCTCTTTAGGAGTTGTCGGACAATCTCTCTTCGAGAGAAAAATTCTATGGCCTATCGAGAGATAGCCTTTCTTTAAATTCTTCATGCTAAACCACTTCAGTACGGTGTCTATGTACATAGACTGGGACAATCTAAATGACCTTTTCAATCTATCTCTATAGATATTCATCCTAAGAATGTAGGATGCTTCTCCCAAGTCCTTCATAGAGAACTGAGACGATAATCAGATTTTTATTCTTTATAATGCAGGGATGTCATTTTTGATTAAGAGAATATTATCCACATAAAGAACGAGAAATACAACCATAAAGTTATTTATCCATTTATAAATGCAGGGTTCTATTCCATTCCTAATGAAGCCATACGTTTTGATAACTTTATCAAAATGCATGTTTCAACTCCTAGATGCTTACTTCAATCCATAAATGGATCTCTGAAGCTTGCACATTTTGGACTCATCTGTGTATGTGAAACTTTTAGGCTATATCATACACACCTCTTCTTCAAGCTCTCCATTTAGAAAACCTATTTTCACATCCATTTGCTAGATTTCATAGTTTATGTGTGCTGCTATCGCAAGCATAATCCGAATAGATTTGAGTATTGCCACAGGAGAAAATATCTCATCATAATCAATACCATAATGCTGATGATAACCCTTGACAATCTAACGGGCTTTATAGGTCTCCACCTTCCCGTCTGCGCCCCTCTTCCTTTTGAAAATCCACTTACACCCTTTAGATTTAACCCCTTTAGGTGGGTCAACTAATGTCCATACATCATTGACCTTCATGGACTCTATTTCAAATTTTATGGTTTCAAGCTATTTATTAGAGTCAAATCTCTACATTGCATTCATATAGGTGATCGGTTCCTTATTGTTCTCATCGAGTTCAATAGGATCCCCATTCCGGTTCAAGAAATCATAGTATCTGTCTGGTTGATGCGATACTCTATCGGATCTCTTTACGGTGTCTCTACAATGGGTTTCGAGTTTGACATCATCAAATCTGGTTCTATGGGTTCACTAGACTATGTCGGTTCTATCTGTTGAACTTCATCAAGTTCAACTTTAGAGGCATTAATCCCTTCTCCAAGGAATTTTTTTCTAAAAAGACTGTCCTAAGGCTGACAAACATCTTTTATTCATCAGTAAGGTAGAAATAATACGTCTTAGTTTCTTTGGGATACTCTATAAAAATATATTTATCAGACCTAGCTCTAAGTTTGTTTATTTTTAAATATTTGACATAAGCCGAATATCCCCAAATCCTAAGGTGAGAGAGCCCAGGCTTACGTCCCGTCCATATCTCATATGGTGTTTTACTTATAGATTTACTAAAAATTCTATTAAGCATATAACAAGCTGACTCAAGTACATATCCCCAAAAGGATAACGATTGTTGCCCAGCTATGCAACCCAAGAGGGGGGGTGAATTGGATTTTTTAAAAAATTTAAACTTAACTTACAACTATGAAGATTATTTAACAATGAGCAAAATAAGTATGGAGAGTGTAATTTATGTAAGGTGTAGAAGTTGGATGCAAGAATGCAGGAGGATAAAGAAATTTAAAAGAAGAGCAAGTAAGCACACCATAAATAAGAAGATTTATAGTGATTCGGTGCCAATCTTGCACCTACATCCACTCCCCAAGCTCCTACTTGGGAATTTAAATCTACTAAACTGTATTCAACCTGAATACAATCGTTGGAACCTCCAACTCTAGCTATCCAAAGCTAGAATACTTATTTTTTGGGTACAAGCCAATCCAATACAATCCGATTCAAGGTTTGAATCAACCTTTCCACGTTTTGGAACCCTTCCAAAATAAAAACAACAACTCAAAAAGAGTATTACAGTTAATTGTACAGAAATACAAATGAAGCTTCCTTAATGAGTGAATAAAGCTTTAAATACACTTTACACAATTAGAAGGAAGCTCTTTCTGATTTTCTCAAGGTGGTTGAAGACTTGAATGAGCTCTTGAGGAGTTGGTGAACTTGAAATAAAAGCTTCTTGAACTCTTTTAGTGGGCTCTTGCTTTGGGTTGAAATGAATGTTTGAAGAACCTTTTTCAAATCACTTTCATATTATTGATTCTCTCCTTTAAGTCCCTTTATATAACTTTAAATAATGGTGGAGAGTAATCTGGGCTGAAATAGAGTCGTTAGAGCACATTAAATGAGTATTAAATATAATTGAAATGGGTTAAAAACTAGCCGTTGCAGAAATTTTTCGTCACAGGGGTCGACTCATAGGGTCAACTCGTGCTCATGGATCGACTCATGGGGTCGACCTCTGTGAAAAAGAATAAAAAATGACTGTTCTGTAATTTTGGCCTACAGAGCAGCAGAGGTCGACTCATAGGGTCAACTCATGTCAAGGGATCGACCCATGGGGTTGACTCACAGAGTGTGCCAGCCAACAAATTTTACATGCCGTTTAGCCCTTCTAGCCATGAGTCGACTCATGGGGTCGACTCAAAAATATAAATCTGATTTTCTTACAAAATACACTTTCAAAAATGTTGAAATTGCCTCCAATAGATTGCACATCTTTTGTTCTTGCTCTTGAGGCTTCCGAATCAGGTCTTGATAAAATTATGAGTTTGCCCCTGAAATACAATAAATTTTTTTCCAAGCCAAAATCATTAGTAATCCCCTCAAATACTTTGTAATCATCAAAATCAATTCAAGAAGCAACAATCTTTTTCTTTTTGATGATGACAAAATACTTGAGCAAAAGCATATATAAAGTATTGAACATGAATTTCAAATTTATGAAGATGCATCACCTAAATATTATGGTCAAGTATTTAAACAAAATGCATCATAAGCAGTTTGAAGATAAATTTGAAATTTGCTAAAAATTTAAAATTTGCTTATAAGTTCATTTGCTTGGAAAGAAAAAAAAGCTGATGATTTTGATTCTTTGATACATGTGCCCATTTGCTTAACGATTTACTTATTGCTCATTCTTTATTGCTTATTGCTCAATCTTGATTTTGATTCTCTACTCCCCCTTTTTGACAGCATCAAGGAAGATTCTCTACTCCTCTTTTTAAGGACATATTTTCTCTATTCCCCTTTTATGATGGGATCAATTTTATTTCTTTAGCTCCCTTCTTTGATTGCTTATTTCTCTATTGTTTATTGTTTTACTCTCCCTCAATATAGCAAATGTAAAAGATATACCAATTTGCTCATTTAGAAGATATTACAATTTATAGTATTTCACAATAAATATAAGTTATTTTTCATATCTCATAATTAAAAGCAATTCGATTCACATTCATAGACATTCATTGAAGGTCAAAGTATCTATATATATATATATATATATTCAAAAAGTGACTGAATACATAGGTGTTTCAATACATATGAGTCAACTTAGAGTACAAAATTCATGGATAGAAACTATCCAAGGGTCAATCAGTCAACACATTACATAGCCCAGAAGATAGATCCTAGACAAAAACAAAAGAAAAGACAGACTACACTGGATCTAATAGATATCATGGCTGGAAGGATCGGAGTCTGATGAATCAGAGATAGGGTGAGGAGATGAAGGATCATGTCCACGAGTTCGACCTCGACCGCGTCTGCCTCGGCCACGGGTAGAGGTGCCAGCACGAGAAGAGGGGTGAGAAGATCCTGAAGCTTTGGACTGAGCTACGAGTGAGAGTCTGATGGTGTCCAGAAGATTCAAAGCTCTCAAGACAGACTGTAGCAGGGCACTAAACTGAGTGGAAGCATGTTCACTAGAGCCCCTGATCTCTCTCCTCAAGAAGTCAAAACCACTCTCTAAGACTCCTCGCAGTCTGGCCGCCTCCGCAGATAGGTCTGAGACCTCAGTGATGTCCTCATGCGGCTGTAGATGGGCTACAGCTAACACTTGCCCCTGCAAGTCAAGTACTCTGCCAGTCAGTCTCAATATACAACCCTCAAGCTGCTCAATGCGTACTGACTAATCAGTAATCATCTGTAGAACAGTAAAAATATGAGGGATCAGTGTCTGATCAGATACATCCTGAGATGTCGATCCCTGTGCAAAAACTGAAGTACCAATCTGTCAAGATAGAATGGAGGCTACTCGCTGAGATATCATCTCAATCTGATCATCTGTCAATCTGAGCTCTAAAGGATGTACTCTGCTGTCCGGCTGCTGAACTGAAGTATGCCTCCTCGCAGACTCTTACGGGCCAGCCTCATGGTCAGAAACAAACTGAATATCTGATGATACTGCTCTGTGATCACGAAGGGGTGAGGATGGTCCTTCCTCCTCTGCTCTATCCTCAGCTCTCTCTTCCACACTTTTTGTCCAACCACTATCAGTTTTAGAAAATCCCTTGCGGTGCAATGTGTGGCGGTTGATAGTGTCGGAGTGAGATAGCCTAGCTACTGCCTCTCCCTCAAAGCTAACTCCAAACCTCCTAAATACTAAAGTGAGAGCCATTCCAAAAAGCAAGTGTGCCTTGGACCTGTTCAAGGTCTCTCTCATAGACTCAAACATCAAAGCAGGGAGGTTCAGGGGGGTTTGTGTAATCACATGATACATAATACAGATGTCCCGACCAGAAAGAAGATCATGTCTACCACTTCTAAGAAAAAATAATTTGGTTATCATGTGGTGTAGCAGTCTCATCTCAATGGAAAGAATCTTTGCCTCTAATTTGTTCAGACTTCCAGTGAAGGATCTCCCTAGGATAATATTTATTCCTTCCTCTTTAACAGGGAGCTCCATGTTGGTATACCCCTCACATGGTAAGTGAAGTATCTCCCCCAAAAGCACAGGATCTAGGCTAATGTCTACACCCTTCACAGTGGATTTCACTGTTTCATTGTTGTACCCCAAGTTTAGGTAAAACTCTCTGACAAGATCAACATATGTATTTTCTTTCAAGGAGCAGTAAAATTTCCAACCTTGATCCTTGATCTTTGATCCGATAGTAAACCCTTCTTTTTCAAAAAATCTAAAATCAATATTTTTTTCGAGCTCTACTTTCCTATCGGAGAGGGGTACCTTACTAGGGCTGATTGGTGATCGGATTGTAGCTGGAGCTGAAGCAGGAGCAGGGTTTGAAGTAGAAGTGGTCTCGGTTGCTAGTCTCTTTCGGCACACACTTTCCTCCAACCCGCGAACGGATTTCCTTCTCTGTGGAAAGATAAAGATTTTGGAGAAGATAAGGATAGTGGAAAGATAAGGATTTTGGAGAAATGATGTGCCGATTTGGAGAAGACGGGTAGAGTCTTGGGTAAGCTCGAATCGCTTCAAATGAAGAAGGAGAAGGGGAGGAACTTGGTTCCAAGAGGGCGATTTAGAGGGTGAGAGATGGTGGAAGAAGGATCTTGAGAGTAAACTTGGATTTGAGGAAGAAAAGAGGGAGACTTTTGGTTCGATAGAAGGAAGAAGGTGGAGAGTTGGGTCGACTCAAGGAGAGATTTCCAACAAAAAGAGAGTGCCCGAAGGATTTAGTCATTATTACAAGTTTATCCTAGGGTCGACCCTGGGGGTCGACTCATGGCACAGAGAAATTCAAGAAAATGATGAAACAATTTCGAAAAAATTTGAAACATTAGGAGAAGGATGTTTACCCAAAAATTGATTATGAGAATGATAATTTTGGGCTTTTGAACTCAAAAGAAAAGATAAGAATTAAGCTAAAAGGATTTTTGGTGGTGATACCTTGAAATCAGAGAGACACTTAAGCAGATGGATCAAGGATTCCTAGTACTCTCTTAATTTCACAAAATCTATCTTTACTTAAGGCCTTGGTAAAGATGTCGGCTAATTATTTTTCAGTACAAACATAGTCAAGAATTATGTCTTTATTTTGGACATATTTTCTTATGAAATGATGTCTGATTTCAATATATTTTGACCTAGAATGTTGAATCGGATTTTTAGTGAGATTTATAGCACTAGTGTTATCACATCTTATAGGAGTTTCGTTAAGCTTGATACCAAAGTCTTCGAGTTTTTGCTTAATCCACAAGATTTGAGCACAACAACTTCTGGCTGCAATATATTTGGTCTCGGCCGTATACAGTGCTACCGAATTTTGTTTCTTGCTAAACTAAGAGATTAGGTTAACTCCAAGAAATTGACAAGTTCCACTAGTACTTTTTTTATCTAATCTACATCCAGCAAAATCGGCATCTGAATATCCTATTAAGTCAATTAATGAGTCCTTAGAATCCTAGAGTTTGTGTACCATTTAAATATCTAAGGATTCTTTTAACTGCATTCAAGTGTGATTCTTTTGAATTTGATTGAAAGTGAGCACAAAGGCAAACACTAAATATAATATCAGATCTACTAGCAGTTAAATATAATAGAGAACCAATTATGCCTCTATAAAACTTTAAGTCTACACTTTTACCTTCTTCGTCCTTGTCAAGCTTACATGATGGGCTCATGGGTGTGCCAATTACTTTGGAGTTCTCCATTCAAAATATTTTGAGTAATTCTTTTGTGTACTTGCTTTGAGTGATAGAGATTCCTTCCTTTGTTTGTTTGATTTGGAGTCCAAGGAAGAATGTAAGTTCTCCCATTATGCTCATCTCGAACTCCCCCTGCATGAGCTTTGTAAAATCTTGATAAAGAGCTTCATTAGTAGATCCAAAAATAATGTCATAAACATATATTTGTATAACTAATATATCATCTTGATTTCTTTTAATGAAAAGGGTTATGTCTACATTTTCTCTTGAAAAACTATTATTCAGTAGAAATTTGCTTAGCCTTTCATACCAAGCTCTGGGTACTTGTTTCAAACCATATAGAGCTTTATTTAATTTAAAAACATGATTAGGAAAAGCATGATTTTCAAAATCTGAGGGTTGTTCTACATAAACTTCTTCAGCAATATATCTATTTAAAAAGACACTTTTGACATCCATTTAGAATAATTTAAATTTTATAAAGCAAGCATATGCAAGTAGCAGTCTAATTGCCTCTAATCTAGCAACAGGTGTAAAAGTCTCATCAAAATCAATTCCTTCTTTCTGATTATAATCTTTTGTAATCAATCTTGCTTTATTTCTTATTACATTTCTATGTTCATCCAATTTATTCCTATATACCCATTTTGTGCCAATTATTGAATAATTTTTAGGTCTTGATACTAAGATCCATACATTATTTCTTTCAAATTGATTAAGTTCTTCTTACATTGCATTAATCCAATTATAATCTTTTTCAGCTTTGTCTATAGTTTTAGGTTCAAGATGAGAGACAAAAGCAAAATGATTGAATGCATCTTTAAGTGAAGAACGAGTTCTTACACCATGTGTAGGATCACCAATGATTAGTTTTTTGGAGTGATTGTGATCATACCTCTATTCTTTGGGTAGATTATTTGTACCTTGAGGTTGTTCTTGTTGTTCTTCACCTTTTTCATCCTGTTTGTCTTCATATTCTTCATTATCTTGAATTGTTGAATCTTTTAGAGTGATCTCCTTTATTCCTTCTATAAAAGGATCTTCATCATCAAAATCTTCATTCTTTCTTGAAGAAAGATCGTTAGTTTCATCAAAGACAACATGTATTGACTCCTCTACTACTAAGGTTCTTTTGTTGAAAACTCTAAAGGCTTTACTAGAAGAGGAGTAACCAAGAAAAATTGCTTCATCAAATTTTACATCAAATTTTTCTAGTCTTTCTTTACCATTGTTTAACACAAAACATCGGCAACCAAAAACATGAAAATATACAATGTTTGGTCTTCTTCCTTTCCAAAGCTCATAGGAAGTTTTTTTTAAAATTTGTCTAATTAAAGCATGATTTAATATGTAACATGCCGTGTTAATTACTTCCGTCCAAAAGTATCTTGGAAGGTTGCTTTCACATAGCATGGTACGGGCCATTTCTTTAAGAGTTCTATTTTTTCTTTCTACTACCCCATTTTGTTGGGGTGTCCTAGGTGCCGAAAAATTATAGCCTATTCCTTTTTCATCATAAAACTTTTCAAAATCTTGATTTTCAAATTTGGTTCCATAATCACTTCGAATATTTTGAATTGAAAAACCTTTCTCATTTGTGACTTTTCGATAAAATTTAGAGAAAACTTAAAAAGTTTCGTCCTTGTGTGCCAAAAAGAAAACCCATGTAAAACAAGAAAAATCATCAATAATTACAAAATCATATCATTTTTCTCCTAGACTAGTAGTTCTAGTAGGTCCAAATAAATCTATGTGCAATAGTTCTAATGGCCTAGAAGTTGAAACAATATTTTTAGATTTGAATGAAACTCTTGTTTATTTACCTAGTTGGCACGCATCATAAATTTTATCCTTTTCAAAGTTCAATTTGGATAAACCAATAACCAATTCCTTCTTAATGAGTTTTGAAAGTGAATGCATGCTAATATATGCAAGCCTACGATGCCAAAGTCAACTAGTCTCATTAATCTTGGCATTCAAGGATACTAGGCATTGCATGTTTATTTTGGATAGATCATTCAAATCTACCATATAAACATTACCATGTCTATACCCAACAAATTTAATGGCTTCATTAATAGAACTAATTACAATGCAAATGAGGATTCAAAAATAACTTTGTATCCTTTATCACAAAATTAACTAATACTTAATAAATTATATTTTAAACCATCTATTAATAAAATATTTTCAATATACTTGGAGGGAGTGATACCAATGTTACCCATACCGATGATCTTTTCTTTGTCATTGTCTCCAATGGTGACCATCTCTCCATTTTTAGCATCAAGTGTAATGAATTGGGATTCATCACAATCATGTGTCTCGAGCATCCGCTATCAAGATACCATTTTCAGTTTGCTCTTTGGGATGCTAGACACATCTGCAAGCACAAGTCAAGTTTTTACTTTAGGTACCCAAGCTTTCTTGGATCATTTTTGGTTAGTCACAATGGTTTCTTTTGGAACCCATATTTTCTTTGCGTTAGAATTTATGGATTTGTTAGAGAGACAAGTGTATGACTTGTGACTTTTTCTATTACATTTGAAGCAAGTAATATTTGAGAACTTGTTGTTTGAAGAGTTTACATAGATATTTTTTAAAAATTTTTATTTCTTTAAGGGGTTGTAACCAAGACCAGCCTTATCATAAATGGCTTTTTGATTTTCAAGAATCATATTAAGTTTATTAGAACTTAAGGTGAATTTTTTAACTATTAGTTTTAGCTTGACAATTTCATTCTTTAAATTCAGATTTTTTTGAAACAGGATAGATTTTTCATTTGAAATGCTCTCATTTTATTTTAGTAAAGATTGATTCTTTGATTTTAACTCTTTGTTCTTTACCCCTAGCTTCTTTAGTTCATCAATTAAATCATAAAAAGCTTCATGAAGTTCTTCAAAGATAAAGTCAATAGGAGTTGCAGAATTTACCTCATTTTCATGTGCCATAAGGCACAAGTTGGCTTGTTCATTTGAGTCATCTTCTTCGAAGCTTGACTTATCACTTCCACTCTAAGTAGTCATCATGGCCTTCTTCTTGTACTTCTTGAGACCCTTCTTCAGTTGTGGGCATTCAGACTTAAAGTGTCCCGGTTTCTTGCATTCGTAGCAAATAAGGGGTTGATCTTTATCTTTTTCTTTGCTATATTCCCCTTTTGTGGGTGGCCTCTTCCTCATTCCTTATTTTTTTTTTCTTAAAAACTTCTTAAACCTTCTAGTAATGAGAGCCATTTCTTCATCCTGCTCTTCATTTTCCATATCATCAGTTTCTTCATCAAGTTGAGCCGTGGATTTGAGGGCGATTATCCTTTTCTTTTTGACTTCTTCTTCTTGATGTTGTTTCATGTTCAGCTTATGTGTCATCAGTGATCCTAGAAGCTCTTCTAAAGATAGGATGTTCAGATCTTTGGCTTCTTGGATAGCGGTCACTTTGGCTTTCCAAGTTCTTAGTAAGGACCTAAGAATCTTTCTCACGAGATCACTATTAGAATAAGACTTATCAAGACTTTTTAGACTATTTTTAATATCAGTAAAATGAGTAAATATTTCAGTTATAGATTCATCATGCTTCATTTTAAAAAGTTTATATTTATGTACGAGCATGTTAATTTTGGATTCCTTCACTTGATTAGTTTCTTCATGAGTTACTTCTAATCTATCTCATATTTTCTTAGCAGACATGCATGTTGAAATACGATTGAATTCATTAGCATCTAGAGCACAATACAAAACATTCATGGCTTTGGCATTTAGTTGAGCCATTTTCTTATCAACCTCATCCTATTCTTTTTCGAATTTGATTGATTCCACACCATCAATTATTTTAGTGGGTGTGTATGGTCCGTTTACTATGATACTCCACATATCATAGTCAAGAGCTTGAATAAAAATTTTCATCCGAGCTTTCCAATAGGTATAGTTTGACCCATTGAAAAGTGGAGGTCAGTTTGTGGACTGTCCCTCGGCTAGAGAAGTGCCAACTTGAGTTGCCATAGATCTTTAGCTCTTTGATAGTTAAATCAAAGTAGGGCTAGAGCACCGGGCTCTGATACCACTTGTTGTCCAGCTATGTAACCCAAGAGGGGGGGTGAATTGGGTTTTTTAAAAAATTTAAACTTAACTTACAACTATGAAGATTATTTAACAATGAGCAAGATAAGTATGGAGAGTGTAATTTATGTAAGGTGTAGAAATTGGATACAAGAATGCAGGAGGATAAAGAAATTTAAAAGAAGAGCAAGTAAGCACAACACAAACAAGAAGATTTATAGTGGTTCGGTGCCAACCTTGCACCTACATCCACTCTCCAAGCTCCTATTTGAAAATTCAAATCCACTAAAATGTATTCAACCTGAATACAATCATCGGAACCTCCGACTCTAGCTATCCAAAGCTAGAATACTTATTTTTTGGGTACAAGCCAATCCAATACAATCCAATTCAAGGTTCAGATCAACCTTTCCATATTTTGGAACCCTTCCAAAACAAAAATAACAACTCAAAAAGAGTATTACAGTTAATTGTATAGAAATATAGATGAAGCTCCTTTAATGAGCAAATAAAATTTTAAATACACTTTACATAATTAGAAGGAAGCTCTTTCTGATTTTCTCAAGGTGGTTGGAGACTTGAATGAGCTCTTAAGGAGTTGGTGAACTTGAAATAAAAGCTTTTTGAACTCTTTTAGTAGGCTCTTCCTTAGGGTTGAAATGATGCTTGAAGAACCTTTTTCAAATCACTTTCATATTATTGATTTCCTCCTTTAAGTCCCTTTATATAACTTTAAATAATGATGGAGAGTAATCTGAGCTGAAATAGAGCCATTAGAGCACATTAAATGAGCATTAAATGCAATTGAAACGGGTTAAAAACTAGCCGTTGCGAAAATTTTCCGTCACAGGGGTTGACTCATAGGGTTGACTCGTGCTCATGGGTTGACTCATGGGATCGATCTCTGTGGAAAAGAGCAGAAAATGACTGTTCTATAATTTTATCCTGCAGAGCAGCAGAGGTCGACTCATGCCAAGGGATCGACCCATGGGGTCGACTCACAGAGTGTGCCAGCCAATAAATTTTACGTACCGTTCAGCCTTTCTAGCCATGAGTCGTCTCATGGGGTCGACTCAAAAATATAAACCTGATTTTCTTACAAAATATACTTCCAAAAATATTGAAATTGCCTCCAATAGATTGCACATCTTTTGTTCTTGCTCTTGAGGCTTCCGAATCAGGTCTTGATAAAATTATGAGTTTGCCCCTGAAATACAATAAATCTTTTTTCAAGCCAAAATCATTAGTAATCCCCTCAAATGCTTTGTAATCATCAAAATCAATTCAAGGAGCAACAACGATAGACTAGAAAAGTCCATCATGGATCGAACCATATCCAACAGAGTTCGATTTCTCCTTTCTAACACACCATTGTGCTGTGGTATTTCAAGAGGTGTCCATTGAGAGAGAATCCCATTCTCCTCAAAATATGTCAAAAATTCACCAAAAAGATATTCACCTCTTCGATCTGATCGAAGAGTTTTAATATTATTTTTAGTTTATTTCTCTACTTCATTACGAAACTGTTTGAACATTTCAAATGATTCGAACTTGTGTTTCATCAAGTAAACATACCCATACCTAGATAGGTCATCTGTGAACATAATAAAATAGTGGTACCCTCCTCTAACACTTGTACTCATGGGTCTACATACATCAGTATATATCAGATCCAGAACATCACTGACTTGTTCACCTTTTTCAGTAAAAGATGACTTGGTCATTTTTTTAAGTAGACAAGACTCACAAGTTGACAATGATTCATAATCATTGTCATCAAAAATTCTTTCTTGAGCTAACATGTTCATTCTGTTCTTATTGATATTACCTAGCCTATAATGCCAACGATAAGCATCCATGAAATAAACTATTCTAAGATGTTTATTATACATATAAATTACATTAGGCTTAAATACAATATAGATACCATTGTTCAACTGTCCACGCATTATAATAACACCATTTAAAATGATATCACAAAAAAAAATTTTATTGAAATTTTATAATTTATTTTGACCAAAAGGCCTACAAAAATGATATTTAAAAGAAAACTTGGACAGTAATGATATTCATTAAGAACAATAAAATGAGAATTGAATACAAGCTTGATAATTTCTAAAGCTAGAACTAGAACTGATCTTCCATCTCTAATGTTCAGGAATCTCTCACCGTCTCCAAATCTTCTACTGACCTGAAGACCCTACAATGAATTATAAATATTAATAGGACTACCGGTATCCAATATCCAGATCATTGTATCAAAAATAGAGAAGTTACAAGGTGTTATCATATAATTATCTTATCCAGCAACTGATTGCTTCTTCTTCTTTGGCTTATTCGGATCAAGAAAAACTAAGTATTGAGGACAGTTTCTCTTCCAGTGACCCTGCTTCTTACAATAGAAGCACTCTATCTGACTCTGATCGATCTTAAATTTATGCTTCTGAGTCTGACTCCCAGCACTTTGCACCTTCTTATTCTTCTTTTTCTTTTCTTTCTTAAAGGAACGACACCCACCCGAAGAAGATCCTCTCACTACATTCACCATCTCCTTATAGAGCTGGTGATACTTCTCAAAAATCTATAGCAGTCTCAATAGTTTATGGTAGTTGACTACAAGCTTCGTCATTCTAAAATAACTGAGAAACGACATGTAGGATTTGGACAGAGAGTTCAGGATCGCATCCTTCTCCAGCTGTTCGTATAAGGAGAAGCCGAGCTTGCTCAATCGCTCGATCTGTTCGATCATATACAATACATGATCGGTGATCGATGCTCCCTCCCTTATCCGAGCATTAAAAATGATGCAACTAGTCTTGTGCTGCTCAACATCATCAGAAGTACCAAAGGACTCTCTCAATACCTTGAGCATGTCCTCTGATTGAGCCTCTTCAAACTTTCCACTAAACTCGTCATTCATGGAGGCCCGGATTATGCAAAGAACCATGATGCAATTGTTGAGCCACTTCAAGTAAGTGACTTGAACCGTGCCACGAGCATTGGGAGCAACTCCTCAGGTACCAAATCTATAATGACATACAAGATTTGCTCGAGCTCCAGGATGATTTTAAATTTTTGATACCAGTTATCAAAATTGGGTCCCGTCAACTTCTCACTGTCCAACAGTGATCGAAGCAATAAGTTTGAGGCCATATCTGCATAAAAGAAAAAATCAAACTCTAATCAGTATATGAATTAAATAATCCTAAATATATGAATTTTAGTCTAAAGATTCTTCCACTATTTTGTATGAATTGATAGCCTCTACCTCCAACTCAAGGAATTACTTTAATTCCTTAACGGGTACTAGAATCCACATAGACTACACACAAGCTCGACTTTGGCCGGCTCACCCATGTACATCTATGGGTAGGTTCATTAACCAATTACTTCACCAAATAATTTTTAGAATTTGGTTTAGCCCCAGATAATTTTTTAGTTGACTTTGGTCTTCTCTGTAAGCTTCGATTAGGTCCAACTATTAACATGATTATACTTGTAAATCTAACTATCAAATGATCAGATCCGACTTTGATCGGCTAATCTGACCATTAGCTAGAGAGACTTGACTAAGTCATCATATTATAAATGATAATTCCAATAACAGATGAGCATCAAGCTTTTGGAACTCTAATAATTATCAAACTATTGGACCCATTATCACCCAACTTAATGGGAGGCTATGATTTAGTTATCACTATAACTATCTCATTTAAGAGACCTAATAATTTAGAAGATTTAATTTATGAATTAAGAGAACAGAAAAGAAGAGATCAACTAGTAAACCACAGTCCTTCCACTGACTTCACCAAGTCATTGAATCGGATTAAGGTCATGCTGGTCGAACTGACATCTAGATCAGTCACATTGATTAATCTTAATGGCATGGGTTAACTAAAATCAATTAGTAATCTAATCCAAATATAATTCATCAAATTGGTCAGATAAGTGAGATTGGTGGGAGGATCAGTTAAGCTTGCGTTAGATACCATCGAAATAGCTAGGTAAGCCACTCCCGATTAAAGACCATCGGTCAAAATATCAAACTTATCTTAGACACCAATTGGTTAATTAGTTTCGATTTGACCAACCTAACGATTCGAATTCAACCAGTGAGCCACAATCAAAATCCATTTGGTCTAATCAAAGATATAGACTTGACTATCTATAACTATTATATTAGAGAAAATCTAATTTAATCTAATTCAATATTTGGTTAAATTTAATCAATTTCTCTATATGATCAATTAACTTTTTGATTCTAACCTTAGGTCTAACCCAATTAAGAGGACCTAATTTGAGCTAACACATATCTCATATTTTATGCAATATCATTAGATCTCAAATCATAATTCTAGATCTAATCCATTCAACGCTTAATTCTTAATTAAGTTTAGCATCAACATGGTTTAGATTTTGAAATAATTTCTCATGTAAACTTTTTACATTAAATCATAAAATTTTTTTAAATCATATCTAAATTTTTATGATTTCAAATTAAAATAATTTTGATTATTAAGATTAGATGTAACTACTTTTTTATACAATTTGTATCACATACAACAAATCCTAGAATTTCAAGATCTAGGATTTTGCAAGAAAGTAAGCTTTTTTTTTTTGCTTTCTTCTTCATGGGACCTCACAGTGGCACCTCTATATGCCATGAAGAGTATCCCATTGAATAAGAGGAGAGGATCATGTAACCCTACTTGCTTTTATGATCGGATGGCCTGGTGATTACCCAATCCAAGACTTTGCTACTCAAATGATCTAATCTAACATATAAAAAATCAGATCTAAAAATAAAATATATTTAAATCTAATCTAAATAGTAAATAATCAGATCTAAAAATATATTATTAGATCTAAATGTATATTAAATCATATCATAAAGGAACATAGCTCTGATGCCAATTAAAGGAAACATAGACAATACTATGCATGAAATTTTAAAAATTTATGCAGTGAAACTATTAGATTAAATGATTTAATCTAATTTATATGTATAAGATCTAATCTAGACTATCATATCAAGATCTATAATATGATTTAACATACACATAAGATCTAAAAATAAAATTTGCATGGATCTAATCGATGCTACAATCTAGATCTAACCCTTAGATCTACCAAACATGATCAATGTTGCTCCTAGATTGATTTTGATGATTACAAAGCAGATTGAAGGGATACAAATAATTTTAAATTGAAAAAGTCCTTATGCTCTTCAAGGGCAAAATCATAATTTCACTAAAATCCTGATTTGATAGTATCATTTGATAGAACAAATGATTTGTAAACTATTGATGAAAATTTCATTGTATTTGGACTTATATTTTTGAAGTTATAAAGGTTTGAAGTGCATGAGTCGACTCATGAGTCAACTCATGGCACTGTGAACTGATTGGCACGCAAAAATTCTTCTTGGCACGCTAGTTTTCTGGCTTGGCACGACCTGTGAGTCGACTCATGAGTCGACCCACAAGGCATGAGTCGACTCATGAGTCGACCCCTGCTGATCTGAGCCAAGAATTTCCAGAAATGCATTCTCTGGTAAATGCAACAGAAGTCGACTCATGAGTCGACTCCTGAAGCATGAGTCGACTCATGAGTCGACCCCTGCGACGGAAAATGTCAGCAACGGCTATTTTTTTGCCCATTTTAATTGCCTTTTATGCTTCCTAAAATTGCTCTAACGGCTCTTTATCTGCCTAAATTGTTTTCTCTTGCTTTTAATGCTATAAAATGCTTGAAATGGTGAAAGAAATTGCAGATTAAATAGCAGATCAAATTGGAGAGAAAACAAGAAGATCAATCGGCAAATCAAAAGAGAGATAAAATTCATTGAGAGGATCCACAAGATAATTTGAGAGAAAAAGAAAAGAGGATCCAAAATCCACACGAGAGATTATGAAAGAGATTCAAGAGCTTTCAAAGAGAAGATCTTTCAAGCCTATTGTTCAAACTTGATCTAGAGATCTTTCAAAGCTTTCAAGAGATCTTCAATCAACAATCAACCTCTTCTCAAGCATTCGTTCAAGTGTTCATCCACTTTGAGAAAATCCGAAAAGGGGTTCTTCATTTGAGTAAAGTTTTTATTGTTATATTTGCTCATTTAAGGAGCTGTTATTGTATTAATCTGTGCTCAAAATTTTCTAACTCTTTGTGAGTTTTTGTTCTTGTTTTTGGAGGATTTCCAAAACAAGGAAAGGTTGATTCGAACCTGAAATCGGAGTGTTTTGGGTTTACTTGTACCCGAAAAACAAGTGATCTAGCTTGGGATAGCTAGTGTCGGAGTTTCCGACGTTTTGTATTCAGGTTGAATACAGGTATAGTGGATTGAAATTCCCAAGTAGGAGCTTGGAGAGTGGATGTAGGTGCAGGGTTGGCACCGAACCACTATAAATCCTTGTGTTTGTGGTGTGCTTTATCGCTTCACTTTATTTCTTTATTATATCCTTGCATTCCTGCTTTAGGTAATTAATATTGAATTAAAGTCTTTATTTTGTTCTTCATAAGTAACTTGTTGGGCTTAAAATTTTTAGAAACCCAATTCATCCCCCCTCTTGGGTTGCATAGCTGGGCAACAAGTGGTATCAGAGCCGGTGCTCTAGCCCTTCTTTGATCTAACAATCAAAGAGCCAAAGATCTATGGCAACCCATGTCGGTACTTCTCTAGCCGAGGGGCAATCTACAAACCGACCTCCACTTTTCAATGGGTCTAATTACACCTATTGGAAAGCTCGGATGAAGATATTCATACAAGCACTCGACTATGATATGTGGAGTATCATAGTGAATGGTCCTCACACACCCACCAAGATTATAGATGGTGAGGAGTCAACCAAACCCGAAAAAGAATGGGATGAGGTTGACAAGAAATTGGCACAATTAAATGCCAAAGCCATGAATGTCCTTTATTGTGCACTAGATGCAAGTGAATTTAATCGCATTTCTACTTGTGCATATGCTAAAGAAATATGGGATAGGTTAGAAGTAACCCATGAGGGAACAAATCAAGTAAAAGAGTCTAAAATAAACATGCTTGTACATAAATATGAATTGTTCAAAATAGAGCATGATGAGTCCATAACTGCTATGTTTACTCGTTTTACTGATATAATCAATGGTTTAAAGAGTCTTGGCAAATCTTATACTAACAGTGAACTTGTAAGGAAGATTCTCAGGTCACTGCCAAGAACTTGGGAAGCCAAGGTGACTGCCATCTAAGAAGCAAAGGACTTGAACACTCTACCTCTAGAAGAGCTTCTTGGATCCTTGATGACTCATGAACTTAGCATGAAGCAACATCAAGAGGATGAAGTCAAAAAGAAAAGAACCATTGCCCTCAAATCCACAACTTCGTCTGATTATGAAATGGATGACTCTGAAGATGAAGAACAGGATGAAGAGATGGCACTCATCACCCAGAAATTTAAGAAGCTTCTAAGAAAAAGGAAACAGGAGATGAGAAAGAAATTCACAAAAGGAGATCAAAGCAAAGAAAAAGAGAAAGATCAACCCCTTACATGCTACGAGTGCAAGAAGCCGGGATATTTCAGATCCGAATGTCCACAACTGAAGAAAGGTCCCAAAAAGTTTAAAAAGAAGGCAATGATGGCGACTTGGAGTGCGAGTGATGACTCAAGCTCCGACGAAGAAACCTCAACAGAACAAGCCAACCTGTGCCTGATGGCACACGAAAATGAGGTATCTTCTGAATCCACTAGTGAATTTACATTTGAAGAATTGCATGAAGCATTCTATGATTCAATTGATGAATTAAAGAAACTAGGGAAGAAAAACAAAGAACTGAAATTGGAAAATCAGTCCTTAGTGAAACAAGCTGAAAACCTGTCAATTGAAAAATTCACCTTGATTCAAAAAAATCAAAACTTAAAGGATGAAATTAACAAGCTGAAATCTATAGTAGATAAGTTCACCTTAAGTTCAAACAAACTAAATATGATTCTTGATAATCAGAAAGCTATATATGATAAGGCTGGACTTGGCTATAAACCTCTGAAGAAACAAAAATTTCTGAAGCATATTTATGTAAATTATTCAAGTAACAAGTCTATAAATATTACTTATTTCAACTGTGGTAAGATAGGACATAAATCATACACATATCTTATTAACAAATATGCAAACACAAAGAAAATATGGGTTCCAAAAGGAACCATTCTGACTAACCTGAAAGGACCCAAGAAAGCTTGGGTACCTAAGACAGAAACTTGACCTTTGCTTGCAGGTGTGTCTAGCATCCCAAGAAGGAAACAGGAAATGGTATCTTGACAGCGGATGCTCGAGACACATGACTGGTGATGAATCACAATTCATCACGCTTGATGCTAAGGATGGAGGGATGGTCACCTTTGGAGATAATGGCAAAGGAAAGATCATCGGGATAGGTAACATTGGTATCACTCCCTCCAAATACATTGAGAATGTTTTACTAGTTAAAGGTTTAAAGCATAACTTACTTAGCATTAGTCAATTCTGTGATAAAGGGTATAAAGTAGTTTTTGAATCATCTGTTTGCATTGTGACTAGTCCTATTAATGATGGCATTAAATTTATAGGACATAGGCATGGCAATGTTTATATGATAGATTTAAATGACTTAGCCAAATTAGACATGCAATGCCTAGTATCCTTGAATGCTAAAATCAATGAGACTAGTTGGCTGTGGCATCGTAGACTTGCACATATCAGCATGCATTCTCTTTCAAAATTAATTATGAAAGATTTAATTCTCGGTTTGCCAAAACTGAATTTTGAAAAGGATAGAATTTGTGATGCATGCCAATTAGGTAAACAAACTAGAGTATCATTTAAATCCAAAAATACTGTTTCAACTTTTAGACCATTAGAGCTCTTACATATGGACTTATTTGGACCAACAAGAACCACCAGTCTAGGAGGAAAACAATATGGCTTTGTAATTATAGATGATTACTCTCGTTTTACTTAGGTTTTTTTTTGGCTCACAAAAATGAAACTTTTCATATTTTCACTAAATTTCATCGAAAAGTCTCTAATGAAAAAGGTTTTTCAATTCAAAATATTAGAAGTGATCATGGAACTGAATTTGAAAATTAAGATTTTGAAAATTTTTGTGATAAAAATGAAATTGGCCATAACTTCTCTGCTCCTAGGACATCCCAACAAAATGGGGTAGTTGAAAGGAAAAACAGAACCTTAGAAGAAATGGCACGTACCATATTGTGTGAAAGCAACCTTCCAAGATATTTTTAGGCAGAAGCAATTAACACAGCATGTTACATTTTAAATCGTGCTTTAATTAGATAATTTTTAAAGAAAACCTCCTATGAACTTTGGAAAGGAAGAAAACCAAATATTGCATATTTTCATGTTTTTGGTTGCCGATGTTTTGTATTAAATAATGGCAAAGAAAAACTTGGTAAATTTGATGCAAAATCAGATGAAGCAATCTTTCTAGGTTACTCCTCTACTAGTAAAGCATTTAGAGTTTTCAACAAAAGAACTTTAGTAGTTGAGGAGTCCATACATGTTGTTTTTGATGAATCTAACGATCTTCCTTCAAGGAAGAATGAGGGTGTTGATGATGCAGATCCACTAATAGAAGGTATGAAGGAGATCACTCTGAAAGACTCAGCAACTCCAAAAGATAAGGATCAAGAAGACGAACAAAATGAAAGAGGTGAAGAAATTCAAGAACAACCTCAAGGTATAAATGACCTACCCAAGGAATGGAGGTATGTTCACAACCACCCTAAGGAGTTAATTATTGGTGACCCTATGCATGGGGTAAAAACCCGTTCTTCACTAAGAGATGCAGTTAATCATTGTGCTTTTGTATCTCATCTTGAACCTAAAACTTTTGAAGAAGCTGAAAATGATCATAATTGGATTAATGCTATGCAAGAGAAACTTAATCAATTTGAAAGAAATAATGTTTGGACCTTAGTATCAAGACCTAAAGATTACTCAATAATTGGCACAAAATGGGTCTTTAGAAACAAATTAGATGAGCATGGAAATGTAATTAGAAATAAAGCAAGACTGGTTGCTAAGGGATATAATCAAGAAGAAGGAATTGATTTTGATGAAACCTTTGCACCTGTTGCTAGATTAGAAGCTATTAGACTTCTATTTGCATATGCTTGCTTTATGAAATTCAAATTATTTCAAATGGATGTTAAAAGTGCATTTTTAAATGGATATATCTCTGAAGAAGTATATGTAGAACAACCACCTGGATTTGAAAATCATGCTTTTTCTAATCATGTCTTTAGATTAAATAAAGCTTTATATGGATTAAAACAAGCACCTAGAGCATGGTATGAAAGGCTAAGCAAATTTCTAATGAATAATGGTTTTTCAAGAGGTAATGTAGATACAACCCTATTTATTAAAAGAAATCAAAATGATATGCTAATTATACAAATTTATGTTGATGACATAATTTTTGGGTCTACTAATGAATCCCTTTGTCAAGACTTTGCTAAGCTTATGCAGGGAGAGTTCGAGATGAGCATGATGGGAGAACTCACCTTCTTCCTCGGACTCTAAATCAAACAATCAAAAGAGGGAATCTCCATCACCCAAAGCAAGTACACCAAGGAACTACTCAAAAGATTTGGAATGGAGAACTACAAACCAATTGGCACACCAATGAGTCCCTCATGCAAGCTTGACAAGGATGATGAAGGTAAAAGCGTAGACTTGAAATACTATAGAGATATGATTGGCTCATTATTATATTTAACTGCAAGTAGGCCTGATATCATGTTTAGTGTTTGCTTATGTGCTAGATATCAATCTAATCCTAAAGAATCTCATTTGAATGCTGTTAAAAGAATCCTTAGATACTTAAATGGTACACAAACTATAGGGTTATGGTACTCTAAGGACTCACAAATTAATTTATTAGGATATTCAGATGCTGATTTTGCTGGATGCAAATTAGATAGAAAAAGCACAAGTGGAACTTGCCAATTTCTTGGAGTTAACCTAATCTCATGGTTTAGCAAGAAAACAAAATTCGGTGGCACTGTCTACGGCTGAGGCCGAATACATTACAGCCGAAAGTTGTTGTGCTCAAATCTTATGGATTAAGCAACAACTCGAAGATTTTGGAATCAAACTTAATGAAACACCAATAAGATGTGACAACACAAGTGCCATAAATCTATCTAAAAATCCAATTCAACACTCAAGATCTAAACATATTGAAATAAGACATCATTTTATAAGAGAACATGTTCAAAACAAAAATATAATTCTTGAATATATTTGCACTGAAAATTAATTAGCTGATATCTTTACAAAGGCCCTTAGTGAGGATAGATTCTGTGAAATTAGGAGAAATCTAGGAATTCTAGATCCATTTGCCTAAAATTTCTCAATTTCCAAAGAATTGATTAGAGCTCAATTTTCAACATCTATCCTGGTCCCAAAAGCTCAAATTTATCATTCTAAAAACTTATCATTGAGCAAAATTCCTTCTCCCAAAATTTTGAATTTTTTTGGAATTTATTTGTATTTTTTCTGAATTTCTGAACTTCATGAGTCGACCCCCATGAGTCGGCTCAATGGCAAACTTGTAAATCCCACCAACTTTCAACGGGTTCATTGTTTTTATACTGAAACCCTGTTCGTGAGACGACTCATCTTCCCATCGTTCTTCTTCCAAAAGCCGTCTTCTCCAACTCTTCTTGCTGCAAATCCAAAGATTAATTCCGAGGCAATTCTCCCTTCTCCTCTCCACCAAAAATTGCCTCCTTGAAAAGGATTTTCTGTGCTTTCTCGCATTGCTTGGCGCGGTTGGAACGTGCCCTAGCACTTTATCGATCTTCCAAAATCCACTTCTTTTCTCCACCAAAATCCTTCTTTACTCTCTTGTAATCTCTCCTCCACTCAATTCAAGTCTCCTTGCCTGCTACTATAGTGGATATGGCTCCAAAGATGAAACTTTCCCAAAGAAGAAAGTCAATCCGTGAGCCTGAAGAAATTATCCGAAAGAAAAGGCATGCTCAGTCTTCAACTGCTCCCACTCCAGTTTCAGTATCTGCTCAAGGTCCCTCTCAATCCTCCATAAGCCCCAGTGTAAATCCTCTTTCTGATAGAAAAGTAGAAACCGGGAAAAATATAGATTTTCGGTTCTTTGAGGAAGAAGGATTTACTTTTGCTACCAAAATTAAAAACCAAGGATGGGAATTCTACTGCTCCCTTAAGGAAGTCACCTATGTTGACCTTGTTAGAGAATTCTACCAAAACCTACTTTATGGAAGTAGGTCAGTGACTTCAACTGTAAAGGGAATTGATATCTGCCTGGATTCTAGGATATTGGGAGAAATACTTCAGTTGCCTAGTGAAGGATACTCATATATGGAACTCCCAATTAAAGAAGAGGGGATCAGAATTATTTTAGGAGAAACTTATTCAGGAAATTTAAACAAATTGGAAGCAAAGATTTTGTCCATTGAGATGAGGGTCCTGCATCAGATGGTAACAAAGCTATTCTTTCCTAGGAGTGGTAGACATGACTTACTTTCCAGCAGAGATGTATGTGTCATGTTTCATGTCATCACTCAGACCCCCCTGAACCTCCCTGCACTGATGATAGAGGCCATGAGAGAAACTTTGAATAGATCCAAGGCACACTTGCCTTATGGTATGGCCCTTACTAGAGTATTCAGGAGGTTTGGAGTTAGCTGTGAGGGGGAGGCACCTACCAAGCTATCTCATGTGGACACTTTTAACCAACACAGCCTGCACCGAATGGGATTTGCAAAGACTGATGGTGGTTGGATCAAGGGATCTGAGGAGAGAGTTGAGGAAAGAACTGAAGAGAGAACTGAAGAGAGAGCTGAAGTCAGAACTGAAGGCAGAATAGAAGAAGAAGATCCATCATTTCCTGTCCATGACCTCAGGACAGCATCACCACATATCCAGTTCATTCCTGATACAGAGGCTGGCCCTTCAGAGTTTACTAGGATGCCCACACCAGTGTATCAGCCAGAGAGCAGAGCACCTTATTCAGAGTTCAGACTGGCTGACGATCAGATCGAGCATATATCACAGCGTGTGGCCTCTTTGCTATCTAGCCAGTGGAGTAGTACTTCTTTTGCACCAGGAGCCACTTCTTCTGATCAGACCATGACTCTCCACATTTCCACTGTGTTTCAGATGATATCAGATCAGTCCATCAGGATCCAGCAGCTTGAGGATACAGTCTGGAGACTGACTGGCAAAGTTCTTGACTTGCAAGGGCAAGTCCTTGCTTTGGCCCATCCCAAGCCACAGGAGTCAACCATTGAGGTCACAGACCTCACTGCAGAGGCTGGTAGGCTCAGAGGAGCTCTAGAAGGTGGATATGAATTACTGAGGAAAGAGATCCGAGGATCGAGTGAGCATGCTATCACTCAGTTCACTGCTCTACTTCAATCTGTTTCCAGAGCACTGAACGTACTTGATTCTATCAGACTCACCCTTTCTGTTCAGTCCTTAGCATCTCAGCGTACTCAGCCTTCCAGTTCATCTCGTTCTCCTGCTCGTGCCAGAGGCAGACGGGGTAGAGGACGCACTTCTGATCCATCATCTCCTCATCCTATATCTGATGACTCCGATCATTGACTTATCTTGATCTTTACTAGATCCTAGGTGTTAGTATTTTGTTTTAGGATCTATACCTTGGGGCCATGTATTGACAATTAGCTGGTTGAATTTTATTTTTAAGAACTATGTATTGAAATAATTATGTTTTAATGGAATCATTTTTCACTTATATTTCTACCTTTTGTAATGATATTGATCATATTTTGGTTATATATATTCTTCTTGTGAAAAAAATTGTCTTCTCTTTGTTGTTGTTTGCTGTTGAAAATTACTATATTAAGGGGGAGCAAACTTCTATGATAAACTCTAAAAGGGGAGAAATTAAAGAATATTTAAAAAAAAAAAGGAAGAGTTAACCATATTTGATGATGTCAAAAAGGGGGAGAAATTAAACAAAACAAAATTGGAGATATTAAACAAAAATTGGAGATATTAAACAAAAATTGAAGAAATTAAACAAAAATTTGAGAAATTAAATATTTGGAGAAATTAAACAAAAATTTAAGAAATTAAACAAAATTTGAGAAATTAAACAAAAATGATATTTTGAAAAATTAAGCAAAAATTTGAGAAATTTGATATCAGATAGAAATTAAATAAAAAGCCATCCATCAAAAGCAAAATCATAAGTACAATGCAAATAAGTAATTTTTTATATGCTCTGATATATTTCAAAATTCAAACTTGCTCTGATATATCTTTTGAAATTTACCTTGATACATCTTAAGAAATTTGATTTACTCTGATACACCCTAAAATTTCTTTTAACTTGCTCTGATACATGATAAAATTTAATCTGATACAGTGTGAAAGTTTCTCTGATATTTGCTCTGATACAGTGTAAAATTTTCTCTGATATATTATAACATTTACTCTGATACATTGTAAAATCTTTTCGGATAATATTGTAAAAATTATTGTTCTTGCTCTGATACATTGCAAAATTTATTTCTTTTCTCTTGCTCTGATATATCTTAAGCTCAAAATGAGTTAATACACTTAAGCTCAAAATCAACTTTTAAACATACTTTGGCACACATTTTTTTAAAAGCACATAAGTATTTTTTTTGCTCTGATGCTAAATCTAAAATCAAATGAAAATAAAATTTTCAAAATATAGCTCAATCTGATAACAAAAACAAGTTTTCTGCTCTAACACCAAAATCACATAATCAAATGAGCATATCTTCAAATCCTTAAGCAAATGGACAAATTATTTTTGTATATGACCATTTATATTACATGCCAAAAGAATCATACTCTTTTCAAGCATATACACCTATAATGGATTCTTTTGAAATTAATGCATTAACATAAATATTTTTGTTCAAGTGTTTTATCATCATCAAAAAGGGGGAGATTGTTGCTCCTAGATTGATTTTGATGATTACAAAGCAGATTGAAGGGATACAAATAATTTTAAATTGAAAAAGTCCTTATGCTCTTCAAGGGCAAAATCATAATTTTACTAAAATCCTGATTTGATAGTATCATTTGATAGAACAAATGATTTGTAAACTATTGGTGAAAATTTCATTGTATTTGGACTTATATTTTTGAAGTTACGAAGGTTTGAAGTGCATGAGTCGACTCATGAGTCAACTCATGGCACTGTGAGCTGATTGGCACGCAAAAATTCTCCTTGGCACGCTAGTTTTCTGGCTTGGCATGACCTGTGAGTCGACTCATGAGTCGACCCACAAGGCATGAGTCGACTCATGAGTCGACCCCTGCTGATCTGAGCCAAGAATTTTCAGAAACGCATTCTCTGATAAATGCAACAGAAGTCGACTCATGAGTCGACTCCTGAAGCATGAGTCGACTCATGAGTCGACCCCTGCGATGGAAAATGTCAGCAACGGCTATTTTTTTGCCCGTTTTAATTGCCTTTTATGCTTCCTAAAATTTCTCTAACGGCTCTTTATCTACCTAAATTGTTTTCTCTTGCTTTTAATGCTATAAAATGCTTGAAATGGTGAAAGAAATTGCAGATTAAATAGCAGATCAAATTGGAGAGAAAACAAGAAGATCAATCGGCAGATCAAAAGAGAGATAAAATTCATTGAGAGGATCCACAAGATAATTTGAGAGAAAAAGAAAAGAGGATCCAAAATCCACACGAGAGATTGTGAAAGAGATTCAAGAGCTTTCAAAGAGAGGATCTTTCAAGCCTATTGTTCAAACTTGATCTAGAGATCTTTCAAAGCTTTCAAGAGATCTTCAATCAACAATCAACCTCTTCTCAAGCATTCATTCAAGTGTTCATCCACTTTGAGAAAATCCGAAAAGGGGTTCTTCATTTGAGTAAAGTTTTTATTGTTATATTTGCTCATTTAAGGAGCTGTTATTGTATTAATCTGTGCTCAAAATTTTCTAACTCTTTGTGAGTTTTTGTTCTTGTTTTTGGAGGATTTCCAAAACAAGGAAAGGTTGATCCGAACCTGAAATCGGAGTGTTTTGGGTTTACTTGTACCCGAAAAATAAGTGATCTAGCTTGGGATAGCTAGTGTCGGAGTTTCCGACATTTTGTATTCAGGTTGAATACAGGTATAGTGGATTGAAATTCCCAAGTAAGAGCTTGGGGAGTGGATGTAGGTGTAGGGTTGGCACCGAACCACTATAAATCCTTGTGTTTATGGTGTGCTTTATCGCTTCACTTTATTTCTTTATTATATCCTTGCATTCCTGCTTTAGGTAATTAATATTGAATTAAAGTCTTTATTTTGTTCTTCATAAGTAACTTGTTGGGCTTAAAATTTTTAGAAACCCAATTCACCCCCCCTCTTGGGTTGCATAGCTGGGCAACAATCAAGTTCAGAAATAATTACAGAACTATATGTTGATGATCTCTACCAGTCCAACACTTAGATAGATGATCTTTCAGATTATTCATAGCTATACAAAGTCATCTGAACTCTACAGAACATCCACACGATGATCGGCACAGGTCAGGCTCCTTGGAAGTGCTAGCTTACAAGGATCTTCGAGACTGATTTCTCCCTTCTTCTTCAAAAATCTTGGATGCTCTAAAGAAAGAGAATATCTGGAGGAGGAGGAGAGAAGAAGGAGCTCTGAAGAAAAATAAAATTCAGTAAGGAGAACATATGGGGCATCCACTATTAGAGCCCCTTTTATATAAAAAAGGGATTAGGGTTTTGGTCAAAGGGAGGGCACCAATAGAGACCATGCCAAACACCAATTTTGCATCCCAAAAATTTCCAAAAATGAGAATTGGTGTGAGGAAGGAGATCAAGAGTCTCACACACCTAAAAACTCATCAAAAAAAATAAGAAAAAAATAATTGACGCCTCCCTTCTTTCTATATTTGAAAAATCTCTTTCCTTCTTATCTCTTTATCTCTAATTGGGATCACATTCGAATTAGGCAGGAGATAAGATCATGACGATCATGCTTTGCCACCCACCCTTACTAGGCCCTCTCTCATCATGCCAAAAATGTCAAGCCAAATCCAATTTGGCATTGAGATCTAGTGGATGGGTCCAGGGTGGCTCAAGGATAAAGAGATAGAGTCCCTGTTGACTTGGACTCTTCATTTTTAAATTAATTCTAAACCAAATCAAATCTAGCTTGAACCCAATGTTAGAAATAAATCTAATCTAATTAAAAGCCCAATTATCTTAATAAATTCTTAACTCAATTTAGGAATTAACTGAGCTCAATTCTTGATCGAATCAGGATCAAATTTTTCTTACAATCAGTCCTGATCGAATTAAACACAATCTAAGTTAAACTGAATCTAATTCAATTAAACTTGATCCAAAGTTCTTTGCTCAATCAAATTAAGTTAATCAATAATTTAATTATTAATTAATTCTTTATTAATAGTAGAGTTTCAGTCCAGTGAGACTCTCCTCCAGAGTTTTAGTTCCAGTAGGACTCTTCACCAGAGTCACAATCTAATTGGATTCTTCAGCCATCAGATCTGATCGAATCTTCTAATGTATGTGACCCCATAGTTTGAACCTAAGCTAGTAGCATAGAAATAATTTTTTATACTAATCAATGTAATCATCTATCAATGGGACCCGACGTCCGGATAGATCGAAAGATTGCAAAACAATATTCTAGAACTTACTGACATATGCTTATCGTATAATTCATTTCTTTGACTCTAATGCTCAAGGTAACCTAGGATTTGACTGTCAATCCTAATATTGTCGATCACATTATATTTCAACCTTTCAAATCTACCACATGGATTATCCTGGCCAAGATTTTACTTAATTAAAATACACTGATGCATATCTCCTACTAATTCAGAGGGATCAATTCTATTTTGACTCACGCACCGACTTGATAAGTACTTGACTGCATCTAGTCACCTTCCATCACAGAATTAAAAACTTAGATGGTCCGATACTAAAGTATAGTGAGTTGCTTATAAGTCACTATAGTGATCTCAGATCTGAGGGACACTTATACCCATACCTTTCACGAGCTACTCTTGACAGCAGAGTGCTCGATAAATGGTCATGTTCGATATGAATGTACTCTTATATTCTATCTGTATGCCATATCAATATCTTTACACTCTTTGGTTAAGAGGACAACCAATCCATATGGTACACAACGATCTATATTCGATATTACTATCATCCTATTAACAGCAAATCATTTAGTTACGAATATTTTTAAGAACTAAATGATAAATCCTCCTTTGTCGATTAAATATAGTCTTAAAGATTTCATCACAACATAGGAGTTCAAATAAGATGGACAAAATGTGATGAAAAAGCCAAATAATTTTTATTAATAAAAAAACTCATATACAATTACAAATATGAGCACAATCATCAACAGGCTGACGATTGACTTTAGGATACATTTTCTAATAATGCTAGGCTTATCCTAGTTTAGGTACATTAATCTTGCATTGAAAGGGTCTAATATGGATGGATGTAAAAGAGTTTACTTACCCATGTATGATATGTATCAAGCCTGATATAGTTTATGCCTTCAGTATAACCATTAGTTTTCAGACAGATCCATGTAAGGATCATTGAAAAACTATAGAAAGCATTCTCAAGTACTTGAGAAGTATTAAAGAGGCAGTGGATTAGAAGAGTTTCAAACAGTAAATTGTAGTTAATTCAGTTAATTACTATTAGTGAAAATTGCTAAAGAAAGTCGCTCGATGAAAGAGTTCATCACTAAGTTAGGTATGGTCTCATCAGAAACCCACACACATCCTAAGGTACTTTCACCTCATTCTCGATATGATCATAGAGTGAGTTGATATAAAAAACTACATAATGGATTAGTTCACTAAGCCTTGTCACAATAGTAGTGTGATTGCCACTTTGATTGCATGGGCATCAGGTACAGGGGTGATTGGCTCTAGTGTAAATGGAAGATTGAAAAAATAGTACCCTACAAGTCAATCGCATAGATGATGCAATGAAACTATTTTGTATAATCTTTCTACCCATTTGCATGACATTCGTTATTTTATATATATGAGGTATTATGTTTCATCATTTACTATATCTTATTTTATTTACTATTATGACGAATCCCATAGATTAGGATAATAAGTTTAGGATCATTATGAGATCATACCAGTAAAATCAAAAATCTTGATAGCCCCAGTCTAAAATATTTCTAGTCATTGGATCATCGAGTTGGAGACAATGATATCAGTAAGACTGGTACATCCTATATATGCTCGATGGAGAGGGTAATTGATCTCATAATTATTTATATGATAACACCAATACGAAGATGTAGGTGCTCATTAGAGAATGAGTCCACTGAACTAATCTATAGGGAGAATATTTTATGGAGCCTTACAGCATGTCAAAAGATGATTTTTCAGTGAGAGTGGTGCAAGTAATCCTTCGATCTGAGATCATCATGGTATCTTATATATGTAGATTCATACTTTGATTCATACCCTAGCATGACTCTTCGAGACATGTACGGGATATTCTAGATTTGATAAAATATGGATAGAAGTTGTGAGTGATCAATAAGAAATCAATCACTCCTTATAAGTGGAGAGAATATTCTATGATCTCATAAGATGATGACTCAGAAAGTCTCTGGCCAGAGCAGGGATGAATAGTAGAAAGAGTTTCTACTGGTTCATCAACCGAGTCATCATTATCAGATCGAGATACATATGGATAGGTATATGGGCTTGAAATGATTCTATACCCATGGCCTGTCTGGGATGTTGTGTAATCAAAAGATTGAATTGCATGGTAACTCACCATGAAATGGTATATTTGATATTTTCATCAAATTTTATATCTTTCGGATGGTCATGACACATTGCTAGATGTTAATTTTAACTTATGGACTCATAAAAATTAAAAGAATTTAATTCAAAAATTAACTAAAAGATGTTCTGATTAATTGATGCATTTGGGCTAACCTAATCCAATCAAATTGGTTTAGGTCATGCGCCTAAGTTCATTGCTGGCTAGATATAGAATCCAATGGATCACACATAATAAAAATTTAATCTTGATCTAATCTATTTGAATTTATTATAAATCCTATGGATTAATTAAATTACTAGCATATGGATTAACCCAAGTTCCCAATTGAGTTTGGTGCAAAGGTGTTTGTGCTAATCCTAGGCCTGAAACCTTGACCTAATGAGATTAGGTTCATACATATGATTTTCTAAATAGGCTAACCTCTTCACATGAAAGAGTTCCTTGTGAACCTACCTCCTACACGCCACAAAGCCATGCCAAAGAATTTTTAACATCCCATTTATTTTTGGCATTTAGAAGGAGGAGTCCTTTTGGAGCACTCCTCTTAAGTTTCCTACCATTTATTCCACACACCATCAGATGGCTTATGAGATTTTGTGGATGTAGAAGAGGAAGACTCCTTCTTCATGAAGGATCTTACATGCCAAAATAAAAAGGGATGCCCACCTTATTTGCATTGAAAACAAGGAAGAGTCCTTCTTTACTAAGTCTCTTAACTCCCTTCCTTAAAATCTCACACCAACACTTATTGGACGTGCCATCTGATGGTGCCTTGGCTTCTACCTATAGATAGGATAGTCCTTCTATAGATTAAATACTTAACTTTCTAAGTATTCCATAAGGTGAATTAATGTATGGTCGAAACAATGAGTCACCATGTGGGAAGTTTTTGCGCCAAGGAAAGTTATTAGTGCCCCTTCATTTTATTTATATAGGGTGCTACATGGGATGTGGCATACCTATTCTGGGGTGCTTAGGCATGAGATTAAGAGGAGAAAAGATAGAAAAAAATTTGAAAAAAAGATAAAGAAAAAAATAGGGAGAGAAAAATAGAAAGAAGAGACAAGAGAGAAAAAGAAAAGCAAGGATTGCTTGTTCTAGGATTTAGAAGATCTAAGAGTTAGATTTCTAAAACTGATATGGGTGGTGAGATTTTGTAAGAAAAGATTTTTGGAGTGACTTTTGAGGAGGATCGATGGCTATCAGGCAGCGGTGCAATCCGTCCTTGAGAAGGAGTCTTGTAGTGCACTTGTGAAGATGGCTGCAGCACTACATCGAATTCGAAAGGACCCTGATCTATCCCGTGTGGATAACTGTTGGAGGGCACCTACTTTAGCATCTTATGGAGATCAATGTTCATCGAATTCTCATCTTCAAAAAGGTATAATTTCTGTCTCATTGCATACTTGAATTGTTTAATTGTAATCATCAAGGTAGTCCTAGGGTTTGTGTTCCGATATGCATGTTTTAATTGTTAAAACTTATTTTCAATTGATAAATGTATGTGAAAATTTTTAAAAATCATATTCTACTGTATGACCGAAACCCAATAGATCTAAACCAAGTTAATCTGATGTGAGATGTTCTAACCTAAACTAGGTTAGTCAAACATGAGATGTGCTGACGTGAACCAGACTAATCATTCACATAAGATGTATGTGATTATATAGAAGCAACCTAAATCAAATTTCTCCATAAATATTAAGTCTAGCGATCTTCCACCATTGTAGATGTGCAGGGCTCCTACTAGTGTTAATTGTTCTCGACTAATTATAATGGTTTAGTTGCACCAGAAAGACTCAACTACTTTATTAGCAAAGAGTCGCTCTAGGGTGAAGTTAAGATTGGGCCCAATAACTATTAGGTGAGAGATCCAATAACAGCTTCACACCTACTTGTGAATAGTGGGTCTAACTTAACTAATAAGTGTGGTCAATAACTGTTAAGTGAGCCAATATGACTTAGAGATCGAATCGCTGCAACATGCATGAGACGCATTGGATAAGACTTGTCCATCTATTGGTTTAGTATGTCACCAATAACTGTTAGGTGAGGTGCATACAAATCGATGAGGACCGCAGTACTTACTAGGAACCCTAGTCACGTAGAGATTTTCATATCTCCCATGAGGGTGTGAGAGATATGAAGAAATAGTGAGAGTCTAATTTATCTTTTAAAGTTCCTAAAATAAATTATTAAAATTAGTATAAATATCTAATTAGAATCCTCTTCTCTCTTTAGTTCATAACTCGGCTTCAAACTCCATAGCCCGAATAGTATCACACTTGGACTGGGATTCTCTCTTAAATTACAATAGTTACTAAATTATTTGATTTGATCAAATAATGAGATTGGATCCTGATGAAGTTAAATCATATTTAATTTGATTAGATTCAAGTTTGAGTTTGACTCAGACTGTATTTCATTAGTCTAATAGGATTGGACTTGATAAGTGTTTGACTTATTATGAAATCCAAACCCAATTTAATTGACCAAGTCTAAGATACAATCAATTGATCAAGTAGAACTATAAAGAACTGGCTTAGGACTTCAGAATGGTTCTGAACTCTGGAAAGGATAAGGGTATGTTCTAGATCAGGATTCCCTTGTGTTACCAAACCATCCAACCGTTGAAATGTTCAATGCTTGATAAATGGACAAATGATGGCAACTAAATTAGGTGCTATACCTTGGCCTCAAGGTCCAGCATGAGAATATGAAGACTTCAGGGCTATGATGACTCACCTGCAAGAGTTGTATGGTGAGCAGAGCCGGACTGCGCTTGAACAGTCCATCCATGATCATTAATTATCAATGATTAATGATCTAAAAGAGCTTGAGAAGCTCGAGATGACCATGCATAAGGAGCTCATATGCATTTTGATGCAGCAGTCCCTTAGTAGTTCATTTTGGTCAGTTTATTATAAACTACCATATGAGCAAGATTGATAGCACATTATAGATATGGCTAAACATGTTGGTGATCAATTAGGGATCCTGAAAAGTTTAAGGGGCTATGTTCTTGCTGTAGCATGATATCTAGTTCCAAGAGAGAGTCTGTTGGAACAAGAGATCTACTGAAGAATGAGCCAAAGAGGGATCTTCTCAAGGAGAAGGCCCCAGGCAAGGGAAAATATTTCCACTGCAGTACTAACGGTCACTCAGAGAGAAATTATTCTTCTACCTGGATAGCCAAAAGAGGAAGGATGACACATCTTATGAAGGTATATCAGATATGTTTGTTTGCATGTTGATGTATTTAAGTAAATAGTGAGTGCCGTAGGATCTTATAGATCTAGGGAGAAGATAAACCATAAATATAGGTGGTACCTTAAGTTAGATCATTTTTGGAAAGGACACGATATACAAACTAGAGGATGGATCGTCTCCAAGGCTCAGTGAATTTTGAGTCATACCCAGTTTGTGGATTCTGTCTTCAAAAAAAATGATCAAACTACCCTTTGTAAGATATGGAGAGAGGATCACTGATATATTTATTTTGGAACATACTGATGTGTGTGGCCCATCTGATGTGCAGGCCAGGGATGGTAATTTTTATTCCATTATTTTTATCAATGATTATTTACGATATGGGACATAAGTCTGAACCTTTGAAAAGTTTAAAAATTCAGACATAAAGTAGAAAATAAATTTGAAAACTCTTAAGGTTCTTCAATTGGATCAAGGAGATGAATACTTTAGTGAAAATTTTAGATTTATCTCATGCAAATGGTATAGTCTCATATTGGACTCCTCTAGATACTAATTA
Source organism: Elaeis guineensis (assembly GCF_000442705.2). Classification (NCBI taxonomy): domain Eukaryota; kingdom Viridiplantae; phylum Streptophyta; class Magnoliopsida; order Arecales; family Arecaceae; genus Elaeis; species Elaeis guineensis. The sequence continues at coordinate 50,757,743 of NC_026005.2, read as the reverse complement.
GGATTCAATATAGGTGGAATTGTATCCTATTAGATATGATTTGATCCATGATGAGGTTCACTCACTCATTAATCCTTATTTCTTTAGGGATATATTTCAATCTATTGAATAGGATTTTCTCTAAATTCATTCACACCATATCATATGAGATGTGGCATGGTAAAAAATCAAATCTTGATCATCTCAAAATTTAAGATTGTCAGCTCGTGTCGAAAGACAATAGGCAGATAAGTTAAAGGCTAGGTCTATAAAGGCTCATTTTATGAGGTATCCTAAAGAGTTATTAGGGTGCTAATTGTATTTTCCAGTGGATGACAATGTGATTGTGATTTGCAATATCATATTCTTGAAAAATGGTTTAACCAAGATTATGGTAGTGGGAGGAAATTGAGCTCGAAAAGAAAGTCTCTGAAGAGCAACAAGTAGAAGATCTGGCTAAACTCATCCAATCTTAGCCAATTAGCGTAGGATCTCTTCCATCTCGTGGATCTAATAAGGTCTCCGATCCTCATGAAAGATACTTGGGTATGCTTTCAAAGGATGTAAAGGAAGTGTTCTTTGTAGGAGATAGGGATCAAGTAGTTGATCCTAAGACCTATTATGAGGTGATGTACAACATCGATTTTGAGAAATAGATGGAAAAGAAACTTTAGGACTTGTTGGAGTTGCTGAGCATAACGAATCGAAGCTGAAGGCAGATCAAGGTAGCTTAGCAATAAAGTCAAAGGTTGACTTGACGTATTGCAGTCAAGTCCGATCTTAGTGGATCCACCAGAGGATAATATACCCATCGGATATAAATGGATCTGAAAAAAAAAAAATAGATGCAGACGGATGTGAAAAACTATTTTCTTAATGGATATCTTTGGAAGATATCTCCGTGGAGTAGCTTGATGGGTTTCACTTTCGATGATGGAGATCACAATATCTACAAGCTGCATGGATATATTTTTGGATTAATGCAACCATCTCGAAGTTAGATTGATGCAATCAAAAAGTTTGATTTCATCAAAACAAGGAGAAACCTTAAGCTTTCAAAAGGGTCAGTGGGAGGATGAGATTCTCTTGATTGGAAAAGTTATTACCATGCTGACTTCGGTTAAAAAGTTTGTTATCAAATAAATCCTCCAGAAAGATCAAAGAAAACCATCTAGGAATGAAGGTCTGTAGAAATAGATCTGATAGGATACTTGATCCTTCACAAGAAAAATACATAGAGGAGGTGCTGAAGAGGTTCAGCATGAAAACTCTAAAAGGAGACTTCTATCCCTTAGGCAAGGCATGTATATCTCTAAGAAGATGTGTCTAAACACATCTGAGGAGATTTAGCTTATGGGTTAGATCCCTTATGTAGCCTTATGAATGCCATGTAATATGCTTGACTTGATCTTGCTATGAGTATCACGAGTAGAAATTAGTCGAATCCAGGTGTATGACACTGGATAGATATAAAGAACATCCTTAAGTACTTGAGAAGCACTAAAAATTTATTTTTGATTTTTGAAAAAAAAATTTAGTTGCAGGATTCATGGGTACACGTGCTCAAATTTTATATCTAACACTGATGGTAGAGAGTCTACATCAGTATGTGTGCAATGTGGGAATTGGTAGATTGGAAGAGTTTCAAATAACCAATCATTGTAGGTCTTATGGAAGATGAGTTAGTCACCGTTTCTAAAGATGCTAGGTAATGTCTTCTGGTCCAAGTATCTTTGTTGCAATTGATGTCATAAAATGTCGTCATAGTGATAATATTGGTACCATAGCTCTTAGCTAATGGAGCCTTGGTCTCACCAAAATGCCCAGCATATGGAAAAGAGGACTTTAAATAATACGTATCTACCTTGACTTAGAAGATGTCAAGGTGAAGAGAGTAGACCCCATAGAACCATGGTGAACCTACTAACTAAGCCATGTAGCCAGCTAAAGACTAAAGTCCATCTTGAGAAGATGGGACCTAGGTTTGGACAAATTAGCTTTAGGTCAAGTGAGATATTGTTAGATGTGTGATCTGAAAAGCCAATTGTTGGTTGATACATTATTATTTTCTAGGATATAAGTTTATACTTGATTTATTAAAATTAAAAATTATAGATAATTATTTTTATTTTAGAGTAATATGTCCTAGAATCATTCAAAGAGTTAATGGTCAATGATACATATTCTCAAAGAGTTGAGAATTTAAAACATCTGTCATTATAGATTAATTCCTAAATACTCCTAATCAATGATCATCGTGGAGACGGTGATTGATCCGACTAGACTGGTGCACAGATCATTTTCTTTTGGATAGACGAATCTTGAGTCTACAGTGTGGAGACACTGGAGTGAGAGTACAAGTGATTGTTAGAGAACATGATACTAAGCATGATCAAGAATGAGAAGTCACATGGATGCTTACTCACTCGTTAGTGACTATCTCAATACTATAGTTGTGTGAATAGTTCTTTGACCTGCGGTGCCTCGATTGCTCACAGTGAGGTTGCTATATTTTAACAATACATAAATATAGTCCCTAGCCATTCAGAGCCTTGCGATGTTCGTTGGCTGCAGTAGGTTCACTGTAGAAGTAGGAGTGCACTTATAGGAGATCTATCGGCCTTAGTAGTTGAGAAGTAATCCTCTATGTCTTAAGAAACTGAGTCTTTAAGTCTATGGCCATAGTATCATGATAATGAAAAAGAGTTTTCATGGGGATCATGATTGAACTTAAGCTAATTAAGTCTTGCATATGATGGATACTTAGGATTTGACAAGTTTCTATGATCTGCATCCTGTCAAGATTTTCAATAGAGGAACTTGATCACACGATAACTACACCTACGAGTTTAGATTTTTTTATTCTACTGGATTGTCATTACGTGCTGCTAGATATTACTGATAGATTGTGAGAACTCACTATGATCATTTTTGGATCAACATTTCTTATTGGATTGAGTTGGAATCATTCTGACCCATCGAAAGGAGTTTCGATGATACTGTGATGGAAATTACGATATGTCTCGCTACCAGACAAAATAGAATCTGAGGGATTATATACAAAAGAGTACAACCTGATCAATAGCTTGGATCATAATCAAATTATCAATTAGATTGATAGTTTAAATTAGAAACTGCTAATTACGTAAGGGTTACATATTTAGTAACTGCTAATTATTAGCAAAGAGACTTAATTGCAAGTGTTGCAACATAATTGGGCCTGATTAAATTATGGATCAAGTCTTACTTAATTTAAATCAAATTTAATTTAACTAGATTTGATTTAATTTAAGGCTCATTAAATTTAATTATCCAAGACAGACTTGGATTCAAAGCCTAATAGGATTAGGTTTGACAGCTTTTCGAATTTGATTCGAATTAGATTTGAATCGGATTTGAATCAAATCAAATTTAAAACCCAACTTAATTAGAATGCTAAAGCCCACTTTTACTAGGCTTCTCTCTCCTATTTCATGCTGAGAAGGGAGAGGGCGTGCATCCTTGTTTGTGTGCATGAAAAGAGAGGGGGTGCCAATAATTGGCGCCCCACCTTTTTGGGACTCTCTCTCATACATATCTCTTTCTAAATTTGATTTAAAAAAGTTTTTTATCAAGATGAAAATCTGATCTTATTAGGAAGTGGGGTGTTAGATTTATTTTGTGCGACAAAAATTAAGAGGGATATAGGGCATGCATGAGATTTTTGTGTGCTAGTCTTCCTTGTCGCAAAAGAAGATCCACGCCTCCCTTCTCTCCATCTTTCATCTCAATGCCCACCTCCTTTTCAGATCTAATAGAGATAGAGAGAGTTTAGAGATAGAGGAAGAGAAGAAGAAAAGTTCTTCTTCCTCTTCTAGGTATTCTGTTCAGATTCCATCAGATCAATGCGAAAGGTTCGTGCTGCAGCCTTATTTTTCGAGATCTAAAAGAAGAAATCTAGATCCAAGCTAAGGAGCGAGACTTGTAAGATGCTAGTACTTTGGTGGCCTTGGTGTTCGATCAGGATATCTCCGTATGGATACCAATAGAGGTCGGATGCTTGCGTGTAGTGCGAACATCAGTTTACAAGCTACCATCTGGCTTGACTAAGCTAGGCCTAACTACATCAATAAGAGTTCTCATATTTTAATAAGTTGTTATTTTTAATATATTAGTAGCTACTATTTCAGACTACTGTATATGCTATTTGAATACCACCTCTACACTACATCACCACCCAAGTTGGAGCCTTGATGGACCCCTGATGCCTCCCAAAGGAGAGTCCCAATTTCCTAACCTGTGCCATGAAGAAGACCAAAAGAAGGAGGAACTGTGTTGGCGCCACCAAATCAAGGAACCGCATCCAAGTCCAAATTTTAGATCTATTAACGAAGACGGCGCAGATCAGCAACTTAAAGCCGACATATGGATTTGAAGATTTTTTATTTATTTTTTGAATTATTTTATGTTATTTTAGTTTATCATGTTTCTTTTAAATAACTTCCTAGATTTAAAATCAAGAGTTTGTTATCTTATCTAGGTTTGAAATTTATTATCTTATCTTGGTTTGAAATTTATTATCTTATCTAGATTTAAAATTAAACTATTAGATAAGATTTATTCAGTCTATAAAAATCTACAAAGCTTTAGACTAAAAAGAGGATGGAATGAAAAAAAAATTAGAGCTATTGCTTTCTTCTCCAATCTAGAGATCCTCTTCCCCTTCTTGATTTCTTCCTCTCTTCTTCTGAGTTTTTCTTTCTATGCCTGAACTCATCCCTATGCCAAGATCAAAAAGAAAAAAACCACCACCTCTTCGCACGCCATCTACTATCTAAGACATCGATCCAGAGTAACATCTGAATGTATCTTAATTTTGGATTCATGAAGTTCTACCACAAATTGGGATCGCAACCACTTGCAGCAACCTAACTTCTGTAAGGTCTAATCGAGCGAATATCTAAGCTGAATCTTCATAGATCTATTGAGGAGATTGTTATTATTGATAAGTAAAATTTATCTTCTTAAATTTTTTTAGATCTGAATCTGAATTACAAAGTCTAATCAAAAAGGAGATTTCTCAATCGCCTTCGATCCTAGATTCTTAAACTTAAAGGGACAGCTATACATGCTAGGAAGATCCACCTACTTTAATCAATACTTTTCTTCCTTGAAAGTTTAGATCTTATTAGATTTGCTACTGTTTATTATTTGATTGCTAAAAAGGAAGAAGAAGTTAGTTGCATCTTCATCTGCATACTCGTCCCACATCAGAATTGGTATCAAAGCCCTAGGTTTTGCGTTCTGCACTATTTTCTATTTCGAGCAGTAGTCCTTGAGAAATTTATTTTTATTCATATAAAAATTAAAAAAATATAATTTCTACTACTTTAGAGATCTTATTCAATAAGAAATCCACCCCTAAAATTTCTCTTTGAAATTCTATCATTTTATTTTTCAAAATTATCTGAAAACCCTATTGTTCGTGTGTAGGACTCTATTCTATACAGGCAATAAATGAAAATTAATAATTTATTAAATAAAAATCCAAAAATTATAAAACTTATTTTTCTGAAAACTAGATTCATAGGGCTTTAAACCCTGATTGTTTGATCCCAGGATAAGATCAAGATCATTTGTGAATTCAACTCGTAAGTCTAAACTTATTCTGCTGAAATTTTGGTTGTGCTGCATTACATCGTTTATAACTTAATTAAGGGCACACCCATTATTATAAGATAAGGTGGAGATTATCACCCTTCTTTAGCCCACAAACCACTAACTTACGTCTTAGAACCCAAAACTTTAATTTAAAATTAATTAGACGTCAGTCCTAGGATTTAATTGAGTCAATTCGTGTGATTCGTTGAGACTTAGTGTGAGTCAAGTCTACAATCCACTCTCGAAACCGATGTCCAAGGCAAGTGGTTAAGAGGCAAATGCCAAAGCTAGCTCGTGGTTCTCACAACTATACCCCTTACCTGGCTGGTTGACAGAATTGGGCAGTAAATTCAATTTATGCTTTGTTTGATTCATTGTGCATCGAACTTTAGGTCCAGATAACCCTTAGATTTATTGTATTACATACATACCCGAGCTAAAATTAAGTACCCACCCATATCGGATCAATCAAGTCCAAGCAGTAATCCTATGATGGAGGCCATCCTAGAGAGGCTAAACAACTTGACCCATTTGGTGCAGAATTATGGTCAAAGAATAGGAGACTTAGAGGATGCTCGAAGGAATCAAACTACAGAATTAAACCTAGAGACCCTGCCAGTGCCTTTAGCCCAAACTGAGTAGACCCCACCTCAAGGTTTAAGGTTAGATCTACAAGTAGGTCAGCATCTAGAAGAATGACCCCAGCGTGAACCTATTGACCTAGATAATCGAATAGTAAGGAGTGCAAAGGTTGATGCACCTAGCTTTGATGGATATATAGAGCCAAAAAAATATTTAGACTAAGAAGCGGGCATGGACCACTTCTTCGAGTAGTATGATATGACTGAAGATAAGAAGATTCGGTATGCTAAGATGAAACTGTTAGGTCTGGCTAAGCTGTACTGGCACAATGTTCAGGTCCTGATTGAACACCATAGGCATGAACCTATAGAGACTTGGGTAGAGATGAAGGAGAAACTACGAAAGAAGTACCTACCCATGTCTTATAGGCAGTGACTGATGGACCAATGGCAACGACTATTCCAAGGTAGCCGACCCATATCAGAATACATAGTTAAATTCGATGAATTCTAGATATGGTGTGGTGTTAATGAGGATAGATTTGTGATCCTTTCTAGATTTAAAGCTGGGCTATGTGAAGAACTGCAGCGTGAACTTTATTTGTATGAAGTTATAATCCTAGATCATGCATACCAAATAGCCCACGATGCTGAGAGGTACTATCATCCGATAGTTCTAAGGATCGAGCCTGTTCGATCAATACCCTCAGGATCTAGGTCAAGATCAAGTCAGACCCCTATCCGGAGACCCTAGAACCCAACCCCTAATCCACCAGTAAGGAAAGAAGAAAAGGGTAAGAGCATTCTAGGAAAGGAACCAAGAGTCATGAAGTGCTTTAGGTGTCAAGGATTTGGTCACGTAGCAGCTCAGTGCCCTATCCGCATCCTTTTTATCGATGAGCTTGAACCTGAGACTAACAAGCTTGAGGTAGTAGATCTGAAAAGGAGGAAGTATATGAACCAGACTCAAATTTGATCGAGAAATTTAAGGAAGCTGAAGAAACCTTAGGACTAGAGCCTGAAAAGAGAATGGGAGTTGTCAGGTGTGTCTTAGCTCAACCCAAGAAGAGTGAGGACTGGAGAAGGATGGCTATCTTTCATATCTATATCAAGTATCAAGGTAAGCCCTGTAAAGTTATCTTAGATAGTGGAAGTTGCATCAATATATTTTTTTTTGATGTCGTGTCCTGACTAGGATTAACTCTTGTAGGCCACCCGACTCCATATAAGGTCTCGTGGGTGGATGCATCATCCATCCCTATTACATCAAAGGTGTTCGGTCCCCATTCAATTTAGTTCATATAAAGATAAGGTATGGTGCGATGTGCTATCAATGGAGGTTAGCAACATTATTTTAGGAAGGCCATGGCTATTTGACCATGATGTAACATTGTTTGGAAGGTCAAACTCGTATAGTTTTAAGGACAAAGATAAGAAGATCACTATTAAAGCTGTCCAACCAAAGACTACACCCAAGAAGGCACCCAAAGGACACAAAGAGAGTAATGGAAAGAAGAACTTACATTTGATTAATGCTTAAGATCTGAAAAAGGAGATCGAGCATGGAACACCTGTTTGGGCCTTAACGTGCAAACAACCCCCTAAAAATCCCCAAATCAAATATCCACTAGAAGTAGGGACCCTTTTAGAAGAGTTTAAGGATGTCTTTCCTGAAGAGTTATCCGAGCAACTGCCATCCATGCGAGACATCCAACATGTGATTGACTTAGTCCCTCGATCTACCTTACCAAACTTGCCCCACTATAGATTAAATCCAATTAAGCATGCTGAATTGCAAAGGAAAGTTAAGGAGCTACTAGACAGAGGATTCATTAGGGAGAGTTTGAGCCCATACGCTGTGCCCACATTAGTGATGACCAAGAAAGATGGATCATGGAGGATGTGTATAGATAGTAAGGTGATCAACAAAATCACTATCAAATATAAATTTTTCATACTCTAATTGGATGACATGTTCGATATGATGGCAGGTTCCACCATCTTTTCTAAGATCGACCTTAAGAGTGGATACCATCAAGTTAGAATTAGACCAAAAGATGAATGGAAAACCATCTTCAAAATGAAAGATGGTTTATATAAATGGTTGGTCATGCCATTTGGCTTGTCCAATGCAACTAGTACTTTCATAAAGATTATGACTCAGGTATTGCAACCCTTCATTGGATTATTCATGGTCATATACTTCGATGATATCCTTATCTTTAGTTGAATAAGAGAGGACCATCTTAGCCATTCATGACAAGTCTGTTTGACCCCTAGAATCGAGAGTTTATATGCAAATCTTAAGCAATATGCTTTCATGACTAATAGGATTGTATTCTTAGGATTCATTGTAATGTTTGAGGAAATAACTGTAGACTCCGAAAAGGTTCGAGCTATAGTAGAGTGGCCAGTTTCTAAGAATATTCATAATATTCAAAGTTTTCATAGTTTAGCCACCTTTTACCATCGATTTGTTAAAGGATTCAGTTCAATTATGGCTCCTATCACAAACTGTATCCGTAAGGGAGTATTTGAGTGGACAAAATCAATTGATAAAGCTTTTTGAAAAATTAAGGATAAGATGACTCAAACCCCTATCCTACGACTACTTGATTTCAATAAAGTTTTTGAGATTGAGTATGACACATCAGATATAGGAATAGGAGGAGTGTTGATTCAAGAGCGCCACTCTATCACATACTTCAGTGAGAAATTGAATGAGGCTAAATAAAAGTACTCTATATATGATAAAGAATTTTATGCGATAGTACAGACAGGTTTTGGAGGCATTACCTATTATCTTTCGAATTCATCTTGTATACAGATCATGAAGCCTTTAGGTTTTTAAATTCACAAAAGAAACTGAACCATAAACATGCAAAGTGGGTTGAATTTCTTCAATCCTATACATTTGTATTGAAACATAAGGCTGGATCTACAAATCAAGTTGTGGATGCTCTAAATTGTAGAGTCATTCTTTTATCTGCCATTAGAATTAAAGTTGTGGGATTTGAGAAGTTAAATAAAAATTATTCTGACAATCTTAACTTTAAAAAGATTTATGCTACTCTACAACAAGGACCATCTAGAAACCTTAGTGAGTATGTTTTTTAGGATGGATTCTTGTTTAGAAATAATAGACTATGTATCCCACGGACATCCGTAAGAGAATTTTTAGTATGAAAATTACATGCGAGAGGACTAACTGGATATTTTGGACAGAATAAGATGATTGAAGCTATGCAAAATCAGTTCTACTGGCCCATTTTGAAGAGAGATGTCATGAGAATCATAGCCCAGTATCGTACGTGTGCTGTAGCGAAACACCCTAAACAAAATACTAGCCTGTACATGCCATTGTCTGTCTCCGATCGTTCATGGCAAGATGTTAGCATCGACTTTGTTCTAGGCTTGTCCTAAACTATCCGTAAGAATGACTCTATTTGTATTATAGTAGATAGATTTTCGAAAATGGCCCACTTTTTATCATGTCCTAAAGCTTCAGATGCATCCAGAGTAGCTGCTTATACTTAGATAAGGTTGTGAGATTGCATGGTGTACCTAAGTCCATTATTTCAAACCATGATGTCAGATTCTTAAGTTATTTTTGGAAAACTTTATGGCATTTGTTAAGAATGAAACTCAATTTCACATCTACATATCACCCACAGACTGATGGCCAAACTAAAATCGTTAATAGGAGTTTAGGCAACCTTTTTAGGAGTCTGGTAGGAGAACATATCAGTAATTGGGATTGAATCTTATCATGAGCTGAGTTTATTTACAATGATTCTGTCAATAGGACCATTGGTAAGATGCCATTTAAAGTTGTATATGGTTATCATCCCCATAAATCAATGGACTTAATTCTATTACCATGGCATGCTAGGTCATCAAAAAATGCAGAATCATTTGCACAAAATCTTAAGGATCTGCATGAACACATTAAAAGCAAAATTAATGTCAGCAATCAAATGTATAAGCAGCTTGCAGATTCACATCGTAGATCTTCTAACTTTATTGAGAGAGACTATGTTATGATTCGAGTAAGGCCAGGGCGGTTTCCATTAGAAACCATTAAGAAACTCCATGCACGAGGAGCTGGACCTTTTAAGATCTTAAAGAAACTATGATCAAATGCCTACATTGTAGATTTACCATGTGATTATGGCATAAGCTCAACATTCAATGTATCAGATTTAATAAAATACAAGGAGCCAATAACGATACCTAATGATCCATTTAAGCCCGATCCTTTTCTTGAGAGTGAACCCCACTCTAAGTGTCCACCGCCCACTAGTCCAAAAAAATATGATCGCATCGATAAGATTTTAGATGAGCAAGTTATGTCAACTAGAAGATATGGATATCAATGATATCTAGTCTGATGGCAAGGCCGATCTGAATTCAAGAATACATGGATCATCTGAAAAGAGTTGCAACGGATCGATCCAGATCAGCTTGAACAATTCCAGAGCCACAGTGGATCGTACTCATCGGAGCTGAATTTTTCCCACCCTAGGAGAATTGATGCGGACACCAATTTGCAAGTTACCATCTGGCTTGACTAAATCAGGCCTAACTACTTTAAGAAGAGTTCTTATACTTTAATAAGTTGTTATTTTTAGTATGTTAGCAGCTACTATTTCAGACTGCGATATGTGCTACTTGGATGCCACCTCTGCACTACGTCACCATCCGAGTTGGAGCCTTGATGGACCCCTGATGCCATCCAAAGAAGAGTCCCAATTCTCTAGCCTACGCTATGAAAATTACCAAAAGGAGGAACTGTATTGGCACCACACAAATCAAGGAACCACATCCAAGTCCAAATTCCATGTCTATCAATGAAGACGGTGCAATCAGCAACCTGAAGTCGACATGTGGATTTAAAGATTTTTTTTATTTTTGAAATTATTTTATATTATTTTAATTTATCATATTTTTTTAGATAAGTCTCTAGATTTGAAGTCAAGAATTTCTTATCTTATCTAGATTTGAAATTTATTATCTTATCTAGATTTAAAATTAAACTATTGAATAAGATTTATTCAGTCTATAAAAGTCCACAAGGCTTTAGACTAAAAAGAGAATGAAATAAAAAAGAAATTAGAGCAATTACTTGTTTCTCCAATCTAGAGATCCTCTTCCCCCTCTTGGTTTCTTCCTCTCTTCTTCTGAGTTTTTCTCTCTGAGCTTGCACTCATCCCTACATCAAGATCAAAAAAAAAACCACCACCTCTCCACACACCATCTACTATCCGAGATACCGATTTGGAGTAACATCTGAAAGTATCTTAATTCTGGATTCATGAAGTTCTACTATGGATTGGAATCATAACCACCTACAGCAATTGAACTTCTTTAAGATCGAATCGAACAATCATCTGAGCTGAATCTTCATAGATCTATTAAGAAGATCATTATTGTTAGTAAGTAAAATTTATCTTCTTAAATTTTTTTATATCTGAATTGCAAAGCCTAATCAAAAAAAAGATTTCTCAATCACCTTCGATCCTAGATTCTTAAAATTAAAGGGACAACTATACATGCTAAAAAGATCCACCGACTTTAATTAATACTTTTCTTCCTTAAAAGTTTAGATCTTGTTAGATTTACTACTATTTATTATTTGATAACTGAAAAGGAAGAAGAAGTTAGTTGTATCTTCATCTGTATATCCGTCCTACATCAGCACGGTTATGACAGAAACTCCAGGCATCCACAGGATCCGATCCAAGTAAGAAGAGGGATTGTGATTCAGGTATAATCAATCTTCCTTTTCTATTTTGATTTCAAATCTATTTATGAAATTTAGTTATTTATGTTAATCAATCCTTAGGTGATTTAGATTTGATCTGCATGCTTTTATATGAAAATAGTTTTCATATCTACTTCCGCTAGGTTAAAGTAACCAACAAAATTTTTTTTGCATGCCTAATCACCTAAAAACCAACACCTTGCTCTCCATTGATTTTTTTAGAATTTCTCTTCTATTCTAGTCCATTTCAACCATAAATCCTGATCCCCACCCTAGAATCAGTTTAATGGCTTCATAAAAAGATGGAGTTTTGTCAAAAGAAAAGAAGGCTCAAGTAGAAAAAGGGAAACAACCATTATGTAGGTATGAAGAGGATTTATTTTTAAATAATGAGTGTAGTGAAAATTTTTAATCAAATTATTATCGAAGAAAAGTTGTAGGAGGTAGAATAGTGGATTTAAATAGTCTTAGTGATTTTTGAATTGATTTTTTGATCAAAAAGATTGGCTGGCTATCTATGATTATGCTCAACAAGCCAACATATCCTACCCTAGTTAAGTATTTTTATAATAATTTTTGTTTTAATAGTAAAGCTTGTTCTATTTCATCATACATGAAAGGATAAGTTATCGAGTTTGACTGTAATGTTCTTGGTCAAATTTTGGATATTCTATCAGAGGATGATAGCTATTTCAATACTATTTGTTGGAATCATTGAGGTTTAGATTATCATACCTATATTAGAATTATTTTTGAGGAGAACACTTTAAGTCGGACCGCTAAACCTAATGAACATCTATTACCATTTGAATATAGATTAATTCATCATATTTTTATATTTAATTTCTATTTAGAGAAGGTCATGGAGATAATGTATCATATTTAGATATTTATCTCCTAAAATTGCTTCTTCAGATAATAGGGTTAATTTGCCATATTTAATGATGTATTATATGAATGAATATTTTCTAAGTTCCAAAACCATTTTGCCCTATGGAGCTATTATGATTGCTATATTCGAGGCATCTAATGTCTGTATCACTGATGATGATGAAATTATTAAGCTCAAATCTATTAACACCTACAGTCGCACATCTTTGAGACATATAGGATATATATTTACTGATGGGGTATGAAGGCGTCTGTCCGAGGTGCATGAAGAAGAAAGTGGTAGTGAAGGAGATGGTCAGCTCACCAACAGAGACCAGCCTAGACATGCTGCATAGTTTGATCAGCAGTCTTCCGATTTGCATGCATTGTCTACTCGCATAGATGTACTAGATATATCTGTTAGAGAGGGATTTGTATATATGGATGTCCGAATGGACGTGAGATTTGCACAATTCGATCAGGTCATACCACATTTTTATCGTTAGTTCCCTTCACCCTCATAGGATCCTGTAGCGAATGATTAGGCTTTAGCTTCTTGTTGAAGTATTTGAGGCTCCATTTGATGATGTATCATCTTTTTCATTTATTTTTAGATTAATATACTTCGGTTTGTTGTAAGCATATCTAGCTTTTTTTTGGTGCTCCAATTTTAGATGAAATCATGTATTCTAATCGATTTTATGTTGAACTTAAGATTTCGTGTAAACTATTATGTTTCAATTAATCTCATCTCAATTAAAAATAATTTTATATTCTAGTATATGAGTTGGCATTCATTGGCCCTATTGGTCAACCAGTCGGATCCATCGACTTAGACCACTGCATTTAATTCTTAGGATTTTATGGTTCAAAAGAAAAAAAAATGGAAAGCATAGTCACCGGCCTTGGAGGTAGACCGTCTGGATCAACCGACTTGGACCACTGGGCTCAATGGACTGGACCACTGCTAGTATTTTAAGCATTTAAGGTTAAAAAAACTTTTTAAAAAAATTGCACTAAGGAGGTTGACCGGCCTACAAAGGCCGGTTGATTGACCAGCTTGGTTGATCGACTTGATTGATCGAGCTCGACCACCTCAGATTGAGCCCAATGGTTGAGTTTGATCGCTCAGGCCGATCGACCACAATGGCTTGGAAGCATGCCATTGTGGTTGACCGACGGTCTGAGCCGATCGACTGGTCTGAATCGAGCCGGTCGGTCTCACCCGATCAATCGGGTTGGCCAATTTTCTTTTTTCAATTATTCAGAGTTTATTTGAATTTTAATTTTAATCTCGAACAAAGATGAGTCCAAATACAGGTTCGACACTTAGATCCTATTGCAGTATTGTCCAAATACATTACCTTGACTAAGAATTAATTAGTCAACTATGATCAGCTATAATTAATCATTATGCCTTAACATTATATTGACTAACATCAATTACCATCTAGATCTAATTTTTTTTATATTTCTTATCTACCATTTTTTTATAAATAAGTTATAAAATTAAAAAAAAAATTAGAGAGGTTGTATGGTGGGGAACAACAATGCCAGCCAGAGATGTAGATAGTGGGCCGAAGGAGAGTGATCCAATCGAAGTTGGGCCGAAGGTGGGGATCCGATCGAGGTGGGATCGGAAGGGAGTGATCCAACCTGGATGGGGCCGAAGGTGAGGGATCCGATTGAGATGGGGCCAGAGGCGGGGGATCTGATCGGGGTGGGGCCGAATGGTGGGTGATTCGATGAGGAGACACTAGTCGACCGAAGGAGGGAGTCAGATGTCGGTGATCGAGAGAGGTGGGGTCGGGTGGGGAGGGCAATGTTGGAGAAATGGGGAATAAGGATGGACCGAAGGGGGCCGGATGCCTTTAATCGAAGGAGAAAGAGATGCGAAGTGTCGATGAAATGGGGAACAAGAAGGGACCGCATGTGGAAGAACACCTCTTGAAATCGTGACTTCAAGTCACGATTTCACATGGCAGTGCCCGTGGGACACATAGTGGGGTGGTTGGACATAGTGGGGTGGTTGGGACACGTGGTCATAAAATCGTGGGTTCAACCCACAAACCCACGATTTTGTGTTGGTATGATAATCTCAGAAATAAATTTGAAATCAACTTATTCTCAGAATAAAGTATTAAAAAAATATTATTAAACAAAAATTCTACTTTACCATTATGTTGGTAGTTAAGAGAAAACATATAGGATAATACTAAAGATGTTTTGTTTTATTTTCTTGAGAACTAAAGTAGCAACTTTAAGGTCGGCTAGATAAGGCTGAT
This sequence comes from Elaeis guineensis, assembly GCF_000442705.2. Taxonomy (NCBI): domain Eukaryota; kingdom Viridiplantae; phylum Streptophyta; class Magnoliopsida; order Arecales; family Arecaceae; genus Elaeis; species Elaeis guineensis. The sequence continues at coordinate 50,742,624 of NC_026005.2, read as the reverse complement.
TTCAAAGTCCTTTCTCATCATATATAGCAAACAAATTGGTAGATATTATTAGTGGTCCTTTCTACGGCTGAAGGGTGCAGCCATCTCTAAAATAGAAAAGAGGAAAGATGGTAGTATGAGCCCTACCATCTTGAGTTTCAAAGACTTTTACTACTGAAGCGTCATCTTCTTGAAGGAGGAGGAGGAGGTAACTAGGGCTAAAATCTCGGCTAAGAACTACTAGCTAAAGAAAAACTAGATAAATAAGGTAAATATAGATAAATGATAGGTATTTGATTACCTACAGTTCCTTTTTTTTTAGAGTTATATTCTAGCATTTATACAAATATATTTTTAACGGTAAGATAACCATCCACCTGTATTGCTATTAACTGTCCAGGTTTGCCTCCTTTTGATAGTTCCAATAGTTATATTCTACGATTTCCACCTTCCTTACTACAGTAACCGCTCGTGTTCTTCATTAAATTGCAACTCTTGCCACTAAGCTCAAGATCTCATTCTCTTAGGTTATTGGATTGCGGTGACTTCAGACTTGGTATTTCAAGTTAACATTGCTCGACCTATATCTTTACAAAATTCATTCAGCTCACTTAGGCTATATCCTTATAAATTTTATTCAGCTTGTAAAATGTCACATGGTAACCCATCCAAAGTTATTCTTTTTCATCCATCCAGTTTATCTACGTCGCATCCATCTAGGTGATCCCACAAGTTGTGGGAATATGGTGCAAATAAATATACGCACTATAAAAAATAAGGTTTTTTGTGAGCTATCTTTTGTGAAGAGTGGTCAAGATAATGTATATAAAGGTTACAATAACAAATAGAGCAATAAGTCCTTTGACATATTGTTGGAGCTAAAGATGGAAAAGTTTCCTATATTTTCTTCAAATTTCGACTTAACTAGTTGAGGCTATGAATCCTTTTCCTCTATTTTGCTTTGTTTAGAGCCATATTTTCTGAAAGATGTAGGGATATTTGGTCACTCTTTATTACTTCATCCAATATAATTTTTGGTCTACCTCTTCCTTTCTTTCTTTTTCTATATATCAAATCACTTCTTCAAGCTTAAGCATCCCTTAGCCAGCATTGTATATGTCCAAACCATTTAATTCATCTCTCAACTTGTTCTCAATCGGTGCTATCCTACTTTTTCAGAAATACCTTCCTTTCTTATTCTATCTTTTTTTGTATTACCATATATCGATCTCAATATTCTTATTTCAATATGTTGAAATTTTCATATTGGATTTGGATTTGAGGATTTTATGCTCGAATTTGACCTAAATTTGCATAAGTTACATATTTTATTATAGGCATACATTCAAATAAATAAAAATATATAATTGATTTTAAATTAAATTACAAAAATTCCTCCAAAATTTTCATTTATTACACTTACACCTAATAGTTTCTAAAATCTATACTTACATCGAGTTAAATTGATGAAGTTAGTAAAACCATTTACCTCATATAAAAAGTTGAAATTGCTCTTGAGTGGGGAGGAGGATACACATTTTTTTTTATATCCTTGGATCCTATTTAAGGTTAAGAATTTAATTAACAGTCTGTTAAGTTATGCGTTGAAGTATTGGATAAAACTAAACCCTATTGGGGGTAAGTATAGGTTTCTCAAACTATTAGATGTAAGTATAAGTCACCCCTAATCTCAAAAGAATTTTTGTTATTTACTCTTAATTTTATTATATGTCCTGTAAATTGAAGAATTAGAAAGTAATAACATGTTAAAACATATCTAGGTGTTTATACCTGATAAGCTATTGTTTGATTACACAGATGTATGGAAAATTATTTTTAAAATCATAATTTGTAAAAATATATTTTGCCAAAACATGTTTCACTAGAGTTGTTATTGGGTGAGGGAAGTTGATTCAGATAAGATTAGAAAAGATTTGGGGCATCCATACCTGATTAAGAGGACTTGGAAGATTCCGTTTTGAGAAAAATGCCGGACTCCATGACTTTTATAAAACCTATTTTTTCGTGATACTCATATTTGCTAAAACCATCAAAAATATCTTTCCCAAACAACAGGTTTCATAAAATTTTATAAAATTGATTTTAAAAATAACAATTTTACTAAAGCTTTCCATCAAACTACATCTAATTTTTGTCCATCTACCCAAACATACACATGTATTTATTACCGAACCTGGATCCAATCCAATCCTTTAGGGCTTGTTCTTTTGTAGGTAAATATTATTAAAAATTTGATCAATTTTTTCATTAACCAACTTATCCATATTCTCACATTTTTCAAAATAGATAAGTTACCTTTCCACGAATAGTATTTACCCATTAAATAGAGAAAAATCTTATCCATCTAGAGGGTGGCTAAATCATTTTTCTATCAACCATAAAAATAACCTTTTAAATTCATTCCTAATCTATCTATCTATCTATTATCTATAATAAGGCTGTGGGAGTGAGAAAGTTTTTCATCTTTGTGAGGAGGTCTCTCTGACATGTATTGCTATTTATCTTTTTTTTATAATATTTTCTGAGTAGTGAGAGGCAAAATTGCTGAAATTGCATCTATCCTATGTATTTGTATCTCTCTCTTTTATAATTAAGAGTCAAGGGGTGGCTTGCTAAAACTAGGAGAGACTTCATTAAAGCATCGGTGGCCATTTTGTAATTCATACTTAAAATTATGATTCATCGGGGTCACCTTCTACTCCCTCAATTCCCTCTCTTTCTCTCTGTTTTTCAAGTTTGCATTAACCCTTAATTATTCTATTATTCGTAATTGCAACTTAATTATGGATATTAGATATTTTAATTATTCAAAATGTAATTGATAATGATAATTTCTTTTAATTGTGTCAATATAAATACTCAAGGCATATTCTTATCTTTTCTCTCTTCTTTTACCTCTTCTCTCCACGGAAATGTATATATTTTTTTTCTTATTTTTACCGTATGCTTTTCAGCTTGAACACATTTACTTTGTATACAATTATTTGTTATTTAACTTTAATTTTGTCTCTGTTTATGAAATTAATTTCAATAATTATTATCTGCTTTTAGTTGCGTTATTCATTAAGTGGGGGAAGCAGAGTAGTTTTTTTTTAAAAAAATGCCTACAATAACTGTTCACATACTCTACCTCTTCGTATTCCACTAATCACGTTAAAGCATCCATTTACTCTTGATGCATTTAAAAACTCTATTATTTCATTTTCTTCTCTTTTCCACTCACCTGCTGCGATTCCCTACTTCATCCTTTCACGACCTAATATACAAACATTCAAAATTTGCACATCAAGTTGCCGAACTCTATTTTAAGTCCACCTATTTCGCTTACAGCTTCGGTAAGGTTTCCCCCATTCTTTTAACTTCATCTCATTGCTTATTGTTTTGTACTCATTCCTTCAAATTTCCTGTCAGTTTACTGTTTCACTCACCACAAAATTCTGAGATTCCAATTCTTCAATTTTACTTGACCAGGCACTTTTCAAGAAATTATTACCAGGAAAGTGCTTCTTCATTCCTGCTTCTGGAGATAGATTGCAACTGTGACTTTTACAGCCTCTGAGGTATTTATCTCTTTCTTTCATTTTTTAATAGTTATAATTTTTAAATGTTTCACTCCTTCTCTCTATATACGCAAAACTTTCCAACACTAAACTTAAAGATAGTCCTCACTTCTTAGATCCGTCTTCTCTTGTCCCTTCTTTATTTTCTACTCTTAATCCAAATTGTTTCCACCTTTGTATTTATTTACAATATGTTTTGGACAATTTCTAATGCAATGAGTTTGCCCAACAAGAAATTAATGTTTTAGTTGTTCATTTCAAATAGCACTAGATTGCCATATGATCTAACAAATGGTTTTTTCGTTTTCTTTAAGAAGAAAGTTTGACCATGTTGAGGAAGCATTGAAATATTTATCATTGTTTATTATCTATCCATGAACAATCATTATAATCCTCTACTTCTTGATGGAGTTTTACATCCATATGGATCATAAAAGTCACTGGCATCCATCACATGGTGATTTTATTTAGTGAAAAAACACACAAAATCTAAGTTCTGATATCATCCCATTCAAGAACTGTGTCTATCATTGTGTTTTTGGTAGCAGAAAGCTTTTTTATATGGATTTATATTATGCCCCTTAATGCGATATCTCTTTGACTGTGTTTGGGGATAAAAAAGGAATTAATTAATTTCCATATTCATTATATTTGATTATGTTTAGTTGAATTTGCAATTCAGTTCATCGGTTGAAATAACAATTGAATAAAGTTTAAGGAGTTCCAATCAAATAGGCTATTATAATGAAGTATATTCATTGATGATTGGCTAACACACAGAACTAGATATTAGTTTGGTTCCTTCGATCCACTTTATATGAATTGCAATTTCAATTCTTATCCACTAATTAGTTTGATTGTAAACACATAAATTGGTTTAAATGAAATTACATAAGATGCATTTTGCTCGGATAACTGGATTCTAGATAAGTTGTGAAATTAGTTTGAGTTATTTAGTTGTGGCATTCTAGTCTCATATTAACTGTCCTTGCTTTTTTTTCCCCTCATAATAGCAGCTTAAAAATAACTGTAACACTATCCACAGGATCTTCCTGAATTTATATTTGATATATGTGATTCAAAGCCTATTCTGTTTCTTGATGGCAAACCTTGAGAATTTAAGATTCTTGGAACCATGTAACCTTACAGAATTTTTAGTTCTTTTTTTTAATGATAAAGTTAAATTCAGAATTAGTATTATTTATTCTTCTTTAGTCTTTTGTACTCATTACTTAAAATTTTATGACTGTTAACTGCATCACTAAGCAAAAAAATCTTACATTCCAGATGGCTTACTCATTGCTCACTGTCATCAATTCTACAAAAGATGATTGGATGGTATGAGTCCGTGTTTGTAGAATATGGACTGCATTTGACCACAATGATGACAAAATTGTATTGAGCCGAGATATGATATTACTTGATGAATAGGTATGTTTTGTCACTTTGTCTTTTTCCCCTAATTTTATTCTCTTGCAAATATTACTTAAACACATTTAATTCTAGGGAACAATGATGCATGCAACAATTACAAAGAACCATATTCCCCGATTCACACAACTCCTTTCCGAAGGCCTAATCTTTGATATAAAAAATTTCAAAGTTGTTCAGAGCATAGGTGAGTTCCAACCATTGGCAAGTGATTACCAAATAATCTTCCTCCGAAATATGTTGCTGACAAGAATTGAAGACTCATTAGTAAGGATTCCCACTTATGGATTCCATTTTGCCACACAAACAACAATTGCTGAAAGAATAAATGACAATAGAATTCTATCAGATACTGCAACCCATAGCTTCTATTACCAACTCATATTTCTTATCATGTAAATACTATTATACAATTATGATGAATAACAACTCTAATTATATATATATATATATATATATATATATATATATATATATATATATATATATATATATATATATATATAAAATTGGATGTTTATATGGAGTTCGGAAACTCGAAGCTGCTGGAATAAACAGATACAGAAGAGATATTGAGCTGCTCACAGATGAGTAAGAAAATGAACATAATTGTTCTTGAAATTTTCTGATAACTCATTCTTTATATACATGAATGTGAAAAACTATAATATTTGTCCCTAATAACTTCATTCTTTTTTTTCAATGACATAATAGGTCTACAGTAATGAAGATTATGCTTTCAGAAAAAGTGGCCGAAACATTTGACTTCACTTTTTACGAAGTTGAATTAGGCCCTTTCATTTTGTGCATAACTTCCACAGCAATTTCTGAACATGATGGTAATATGAAAATTTTAGGCTTCAAAACAACAATATATATATCTTACTTCTTATATATATATATATATATATATATATATATATATATATATAGGACAAATAACAATTGCAAGCACAAGTGCGACAAAAATCTATGTCAATATTGACATTCCATAACTAAATTCCATGATTGAAAGATCATATGCCATTTCCTTAAGTTAACAATTGTTCTTTCTTTCATAACAAGTATCTCACCACTCTACATTTCTCATAGTTTTCAAATCAAGACCTCCCTGTTAGAATTTTAGAGCCCCAGTTGAAAAATGAGCTTAAATTCATACACGAGGATTACATCAACAGAAAAACTATCAAACAGTTGTTAGATTTGGAAGGCGGCAGTACTTCCCAGGTAAGTATCACATACGTTTTTCTTTCTTATAAAATATTAGTTCGCTGTTATTGATTAATATTTTATATGGCTTCCTTTTAGGCTGATTATGTTACTGTCATAGCAATAGTTGTAGAAATCAATAATTTTTTTGGCTGGTGTCATGCTTTTTGTGACACATGCAAGCAAAAATTTCCACCAATGAAGGATTTACAGATGTGTGATTTCTGTCTCTCAAAATGGAACTCTTTCACTATCATGTATGACAAAGTTACCTTGCCAATTTTTTTTATAATACTGTTCAACTTCGTGTTCTTTGTAAAAATGCTCATAAAACTTCCTTTCATCTCATAAAAGCTATCAAATGCCATTCAATCTCAGATATGAAATATACATGGAGGTTGTTGATCCCACTGGATCTGCAATATTTGTTTTGTTTGACATGGAAGCTGAGAGATTCCCTGGAGAACGAGCATCTGAGCTGCTAGAAGAACAGGACATCATAACAACTGATGTTCCTTAATTGATCAAAGATCTTTATGGGCAGAGACTCTTATTCAAGATTAAAGGCCTACAGCATCATGAAGATATCCTACCCAAATTTGCAACTAGAATATGGGTCTTCAAGTTTTAGATTGGAGCATGCCCGAGAATTGCAAACAAACCTGGTTAGATTACTCTATCAATATATGTCATCATATATTACCACTGCATATTTGTCTATATTACTATTCTATCAACATATTTCATTATATGTTATCACTTTGCACAATAACTTGCAATGCAAATTGATGTTATCATTTTCAGTTGGTAGACAAATTTCTCCAATTCTAATCAGATTCATTTATATTAGGAGTCAAACCAAGGAAGCACCACTGGCAGCATCCGAGCATCTGAAAGACAAGGAGCTTTTCCACCTGAAACTACGGATGTAAACAAGGAAAATGATACTGTTCATGAAGACGCAAATAATGATGAACAAAGCACGACCAAAAGAAGAAGATTCAATGATGATGAATAAATTCTCTTCTCATGATCATATCCATCCTACCATTGATTTCTTGAAAATATTTTTGAAGAACAATATTCTCTGCTTATTCTGATACTGTTCTAATTTTCTTCTCTTCTTTTTTACTGTTAGCATTTAGTTTCAAACACTTATACTTTGACAATATTAATTTTCCCTCTTCGATGTGCTTTGGTTGTTTGCATATATTTAAAAACTAGGAAGGATCTGGTTGGTATGGAGTAAAAGACAACAAATTCTCGCCATCCATTTTGTAGCTAGATTTCACCTTCAAATTTGACAATCTCTACTTGACATTTTTCCCCACTAGAAACCTTCAGAGTTACTTGGCTTGACAGATTATGTCCATAATTCCTTATGAATTTATTTGGAATACCCTAAAAAGAAAAAATATCCAAACAAAAATGAATAAAATAAATTAAGAAATTCAGGAAGTAAAATGCACATTTTATTTGAAATAAAATATGCAAAATTTGTGGAAAAGGATTATCAAGAAAGTGGGAAATAATATATGCATAAATGAAAATTACATCAATTAAAAAAAAAATGACAGAAAAAAGCACTCTTACAAGCTTCGCAGCAGAAATGGTGTCATCAAGAATTATCTTTAAAAAATGAGGATTATTGGTTCTGAAAAACAAGACTCCATTTAGTCTATTTTGCCAACAATCCATTATTCAACAATAAGGTTTACTGTGATAAAGCTTTATGTTGTTGCTACTTTTAATTTTGCAGTTAAGAACACAATATGGCTTATACATAATTAGTTTTGACTGTTTCAAATAGGAAATTTTGATGATTAGTTTGAATTGATATAATTGAATTTTTCTTATATCAGTACAAAATATCTTAAATTATAAGTTTTTCCATATATAATGTAAGAAGTAATATTAGATTATTGTTATTTTAATATTGCCTAATTATTAGGATATAATGTTCCTAATTATATAATCTGCCTAATTAGTAATATTAATATACATTTAGATATTAATCATTTAATAAAAATTAAATCAATAAATACCAAACTAATAGATCATTATATTATTTAAATTAAAATTATTATAACTAATATTCATTATAAGATTTTATTCTGAATTAAATTCAGCAAATTTCTATATCTGAAAAAAATTTCAAAAACAAATTTACCATTATTGATAGCCCATAATATTCTTAATCATAATTGTTGATAGCCCATAATATTCTTTTCTTGAATATTTCTTTGCTTTTCTTTTTTTTCTGGATAAATGAGATTAAGTTTGAATTAATTTTTGCCCAAAATTTTAGCCATCTTTCACTTTGTCAATGACAAATGACTGATTTTCGTGTTTAAAATTTCATTCCATTCAATGAGAAGAGTATTTTTAGCACATTGAATTTCTTTTATCCCAAAATATCAGCCCTATTTGAGCAGATTTTCTTCAAAAGGTGCGTTTCCAATTTAATTTCAATCAATTAGAAACAGATTTTCAGCCCTTTGGAATACTTTTTCCCAAAATCCCAGCTATTATTCACTGCAATAATGAAAAATGATTGATTTTTTGGTTTCTAATTTCATTCCCTTCAATGAGAAGAGAAATTTTAGCCTTTTGAATTTATTTCTTTCCCAAATGAATCAGATATAACAAAATGCACTAATTACCAAATGAATCTTAAACAAACCAATGAGACTAAAAAATGTACATTAACCATATTCAATGAATCTCTACTACATTTACAAAGAATTAAAGAATTTTAATATCCACTATACAAAAAACTTAAAGCCTATAAATATTATGAATCAGATCCAAGATGAAAACATATATTAACTTTTGCTTCTTTGTTTTCCAAAATTATTGAAAAAAATGCAACTACTAAACAAATACATAAAAATATAAATGCATATTTCATAGATATTATTTCTTCATTAAATGATTAAAAAAGATCCAACAATTTTACCAGTCATCGAATAGAAGATATGCATGAATTTTAAGAGTCATTAGATACACCAATATAAATATTATTGTCATTTCAAAATCCACAACAACCTATACACAAAATGGATACCAGGAAAAGAACTCTCTTAAAAAATATATTAACATATCTTCCGTATGAAATTATCTCACTCATCATGCACATGGTCCTAGAAGACAATAAAAATAACTTTCCAACAATTGCTATTTGGTATGTTTAAATCATCTTTCATGACTTTCAATTCTCAATTTTACAAATCATATTAATTAATCTCACAAAATAATTTCTCTTTTTCATCATAGCTGTAAAGAATTCTTTCGATTTGCTTATTTTCAAAAATATTGAGAAGACTTAGATTGACCAATCTTCAAACAAAGCTTTTGTATATTGATGATTTAAGAATTATTTTTCTTATAAAATTATCCGAAGCAAGAAATTTCAGAGCTTCAATACTTCTCGGAACTCATCTTTTCTCCAACAAAGATATGACTATCACATCTTCAAATTGCATTTGGCACAAATTACCCACAAGCTATCTACAATTATAGTATTGCTCTACTATCACAAAATCTATACAAAGGAGTCCACTTCTTGCATTCTTTGCTACCACCAAATGAAGAAAGAAAAATTCTGAGATAAAATAGAACCAATTTAAAAGAGATGTTAGCACCAAACGTGCATATAAAAATATGTCACATAAAGGTTTGCGAACTTAAAACAGAAGATTATTTGTGTCCAAAGAATAAAAATATGATTCGTGGCGATAGGAAATTACAAATCAAATGTCTATTTTGTGCAATTGACATAGAGACAATGAAACTGAAATATCTATTAAATTAGAAATAATTTGTTATATCACAATATAATATATGTCATCTTCTAATTTGTTTTCACATTTTAAAAATAATGTTCTCTATGTTCATGTGTTTAAATTATTTTGATTTCATTCAGATACCTATAATTTAATTCCTAAAGTAATGAAACTGAAACACCTGTTGGATTAATAAGCTTTTCATATTTTCATAAACCAATATATATGTATGTTTCGCTTCATAAAATATTATATGTTATATTATGTATAATCTCCTTGCTTATAAGTTTCAAGCTCTTCTTCAATCAATACTAATTATTCCTGCCAATTAACCTTCTCAAACTCTACAATTATATCATTGATTGGCTAGCTCATTCACTCCAATATTTGTTCATTTATTTCATTTCTCATAGCCGCACGAAGCGCGGAGGGTTCACTAGTATATCCTTAATCTTATAATAATATAATATAATATAATATATCATAATAATATAATATATTATTATATATAATAGTATTTATATAATATATTATAATGTAATATATTATATTATATTTTAATATAGTATATTATAATATAATATAGAATATTATAATATAATACTATAATAAATTTTATAATATGATATACTATATTATTATAATATATTATAGTAATAAAATATTATAATAATATAATATAATATAATATATATTATATAATATTAAGATAAGATATTAACATAATGTATTATTATATTATAATAATATACTATATTATTATATTATATTATTATATATAATAATATTTATATAATACTATAATAATAATATAATAATATAATATGTTATATATAATAATATATGCTAATATAATATAACATATTATACTATATTATATATAATAATATTATATAATATATATTATATTATATTAATAGCTTAATAATATAATAATATAATATGTTATATATAATAATTTATGCTAATATAATATAATATATTAGACTATATTATATATAATAATATTATATAATATATATTATATTATATTAATATAAGATATTAATATAATATAATATATTATTATAGTATATTATAATATATTATAATATTATGATATAATAATATAATATAATAATATAATGTATTATATTATTGTAAACTATATTATGATAACAATATAATAATATAATATATCATATCACACTATTATATATAATAATATTTATATAATGAAAATATTATGGAAAATGTAGGTAAATCTTTACAACTTATCCAGAAAACTAGATATCGTAAAAAGATATAGATAAATAGATTTCTGATCCATTTTTTAATATATAAAAAATATAGATAAATTATTTTTTTATCTAATTTTTATCTAAAAAATTATTTAAAAAATATAAATTTTTGAATAAATTTTTTATGCTCACGGAACAGACGCTCAATATATCGGACGTGAAACAAAATTTAGACCTAATTGTATGCTTGGGAAAACTTTGGGAAAAGTCGGACCCAACCCGACCCTGCAGCACTAATTGTATGCTCTTCAACTGCCTTGTATATATCTAGCAGAATGATGTCTTCCACCTTAACGAACCTCCTGTGCCCTCCACTCTCCTCCCAAAAAGCTCAAACCAAACACCAGAATGCTTGGAATTCCATCCTCAAGTACCACCTCAAGCTCAAGAATGATAGAGGAATCCTCGCAACATTCGCTGAAATGGAAGCTTCGGGCGTTGCCCCCGATCGACTCACACTGCCGCTCGTTCTTAAGGCGTGCACAAGGCTACACGACGTCAAACTTGGCAAAAGTATTCATTCTCATATCAGTGGCACCGACTTGATCGAAGATGTCCGGGTTAGGACAGCACTTATTGATTTTTACTGCAAATGTGGGTTCCTGGATGATGCGTATGAGCTGTTTGAAGAAATGACCCAAGGAGACTTGGCATCTTGGAATGCCATGATTTCTGGGCATGTTAAAAATTTGCAATATAGAGATTCTATTTTGCTGTTTTCTAGAATGAGAAGAGCTGGTTTTGATCCCAATTCAGTGACCCTGGTTAGTCTCCTTTCTGCTTGCACCAAGTTGTCCTACTTAAGACTTGGGAAAGAGATACATTGCTATTGTTTGAGAAGAGGGTTTTTTGAATCAGAGCCACATGTGGGGACTTCATTGATTGGGTTCTATTCGGGGTTTGACATAAGGTGGTCACGGTCTGTATTTGATTTGATGGTGTTAAGGAATACAGTGACTTGGAATGCAATCATATATGGGTATTTTCAGGTGGGAGGTGTTGATGAAGCTTTGAAAGTTTTTGTCCAGATGCTAGTAGACAATGTATCTCCAGACTCTGTGACATTGTTGGCTGCTTTGCAATCTTGTGTGGAGTTTGGATGTTTCGAGTTGGGAAAGCAAATTCATCAGTTCTCTGTCAAGTATGGGTTTTCATCCGATAAATTTGTAGCAAATGCATTGATTGATATGTATGGTAAATGTGCAAACTCAGAATCATCAACTTTGGCTTTTGAAAAGATGCTCATAAAAGATCTGGCGGCATGGAATGCCATGATCTCTGCATATAAAAATTGCATGCTATATGACAAAGCATTCAACTTGTTTAAAAAGATGCAATTGGAGGACATAAAAGGAAATTCAATCACCATTGCTACAATGCTATCTATATGTGCTCACTCTGGTGAGTTAGAGAAAGGTAAACAGCTTCATGCCTATGCCCTGAAAACTGGAAAGAAGGGTGATGTTGCCATTGAAGGTGCATTACTGAGCATGTATGCAGAGTTAGATTGTATGGTATCTTCTCTTCAGATTTTTCATGGAATGGACAAGTTAGATGTGGTTCTTTGGAACATATTATTTGCAGGTTTGATTCGTAATCAATTGACAAGCCAGGCTTGGAGTTTCTTTAGACAAATGCAGCAAATGGGAACTAAACCCAACTCATTTACCATGGTCTCTCTTCTTGCAGGATGCAGAGACAAATTATCTTTGAATGTCGGCAGATCAATCCATGGTTACGTAACGCGACATGGCCTTGATGTCAATTCATCATTGAGCACTGCACTGACCAATATGTACATGGACTGTGGATATGAATCAGCTGCACTCCATATATTTTGGAGGTCCTCTGATAGAGATTTAGTCTCTTGGAATGCTATGATTGCGAGCTACATTCGCAGTGGAAAACCAAATGAAGCCCTTTTACTCTTTTACCTCATGCACTCAGAGGTGAAACCCAACTCAGCCACACTGATTAATGTTCTTCCATCATGTACACATATGGCAAATCTACCACAAGGTAGATGCTTGCATGCATACATTCTCAGAAGGGAACTTGGTTTGGCTATAGACGTTCCTTTGGGAAATGCTCTTCTAACTATGTATGCAAGATGTGGGAGCATAAGCGATGCTGAGAAGGTATTCGAAAACCTACCAGAAAGAGATATTGTATCTTGGAATGCTATGATTGCTGCATATGGAATTCATGGGCGTGGTGAAGATGCAATTCATATATTTTACCAAATGCTAGATGCTGGTGAGAGACCAACAAGTGTGACATTTATTTCTGTTTTATCTGCTTGCAGCCACTCTGGTCTGGTTGAGAAAGGATGGGAAGTTTTTCATTCCATGACCAGGGACTTCCATATAACACCCAAGGTTGTTCATTACTCATGCATGGTAGATCTACTTGGCCGTGCAGGCAGCCTGGATAAAGCTCGTGATCTGATTCGCTCAATGCCTATGGAACCAGATCCTAGTGTATGGAGAGCTCTTCTGAGTGCTTGCCAAGTGTTTTCTAACATTGAACTGGCAAAAATAATTGCTGGAAAACTCATTGAACTAGAACCATGGAATATTGCAAACTACATTCTTCTTTCCAATATTTATGCTGCAGCTGGGAATTGGGAAGATGTCAAAGCTTTAAGAGCACTGATCAAGGAGAAGGGTTTCAGAAAGACTCCAGGAAACAGTTGGATGGCTATTAGGAACCAAGTCAACTCTTTTACTGCAGGGGACAAGTTACACCCTTGGCTCAGTATTAGCTACACAAGACTGAATTGGCTCTTAGATGGGCTAAACAAAGATGTATATTTTCCTGAATCAAGTTTGGTCTTACATGATGTGGAGGATGGGGAAAAAGCCAACCTTTCTGCCAGAGTTAGAAACTAACAGTTGCTTTTATCTCTGGAAAACAAGCCTGCAGATAGTAATTACTATATGTCTTATTATATGTGGAGAGTGCCACTTGTTCAGCAAGTTTGCTTCTGATTTTCATTGCAGGTAAATTATTTTCAGGGATTCAAACCATTTCCATCAGTTTAATAATGACTAACATTACGTTCTTAGCTTTTTGGCTTTGTGGATGACTTAGCCTTGTCAAAGTAAAATTGAATAACTTCTGGATTCTGGGAACTGCATTGCAGCATCTTGGCTGTGAAGATTTTGAAGTATTTGTGTGTTCAAGTTATCAAATGTCCAAAGCTAGGCGTCGGTCATAGCTTGACTTTGTGTTTCAAAAACACCCAATAATTTCATTTGTAAGTTTTTCTTTCTACTTGTTCTTCTTGTTCCAGAGCCTTATGCATGAATACATACTACATTCATGTATACACATATGCATATACATACATCATACATGATGCACATACATCTATATAAGTTGCATGCACGTGCATGGGTTGCATGCATGGTTATATGTATTTATATGGCTATCATTTCCTTGTGTGTTGTTTCATGTATATTGACTTAGAAGCTCTACGCTTGTTTTTTCCCCTCTTTTTATTTCAGCATATCTACATATAATATCTATTTGTTTTGTTTATAATACCATAAGAATGTTAATTCTAATTATGATCTCATTAAATAAGTACATATAGGGAATTGATGTGTGGATCTATCTTTTGTATTGAGGTTCCTAGTTGATTTGAAATGCTATATGGTATTCGTGTTATGTTATTTGCAATAATAAGAATTTAACTTTCTCTTCTAATGTTCGACCAAAATTGGTTGAGTTATGAGACCGCACATTTACTTATTAACTGATTGTTATCACATATTTAGCATTGGCATATAATTATTCCCTATTTTGTGGAGATATCAGAGCCATAGCACATCTAAAATTGAAAGTTCTCCTTTAATATAATTAATACAGTTCATGTATAAAGGATGTAAGAACTTTTGATATGAAAGGAGACTTTCCATCTTAGATTATATGCTTGTCCCTCTTAGTGAATTCATTTTAATCTAGGAAGATATCAAAGCATAGTTGCACCAAGATTTGAGTGCCTAGCTTCAATATGAACATTTCAGTGGTATTACACCGTTATGTGTGTTGCAACAAAAACATAGTTTTTCTTGTGGTACATTTGTCAACTCCCTTTGTCAGATAATTTAGTAGCTCTTATCAATGGTGATCAAAATATTTAATTTTTATTCTCTGGCCAAAGTGTAATAGGGGCAGACCCCTTGTTTCAAAACAAAATAAAAGCTCCAGCCTCTCTTTTTTTTTTTGAAAAGAGGTGAAGTTGGCAGTCGCTATCGACTTCACTTAGAAGAAATTCAAAAAACAAGAGGCTGGAGCCTTTTTCTTGAAAATTTTGAAATAGGGGCTCCGTCCCTATTACGCTTCAACTAGAGGTTAGGTGGCTCGAAAGTCCTCTCTCTCTCTCTCTCTCTCGACCTCTCGTTCTCTCCCCTTCCCTTTCCCTCTCCGTCCCTCCTTTCCTCCCTCTCCCTCTCTCCCTCCCTCCCTCTCTCTCCTTCCTTTCCTCACTCCTCGCTCTGTGGTTTCCCTTTGTTGGTATGCATCAGAATGGCATAGCATGATACCATACCGTACTGTACTGCTGGCCTACCGGTACGAGTGCCGGTTCTGATATTGTGGACCTTAGTTGCAAGCTATTAAAGCACCAATAGGAGAGCCTGCTTTATTATGAATATTAGAGAAATTACTAGCATTACATATAACCAAGGTTTTAAATCCTGTGAGATGAAGGTGTCCCAATCTCTTCATGGAACGGGATGCCCCATTGTCCCATCTCATTTCGACAGTAGCTTGGTCATGCATTCCAGTAGATATCTTTCATCTTTCTTTCCTTCTTTCCGTTCTTTCTTTTTTTTCTATTTTTTTCTTTGTTTTCTTTTTTTCCTCTACCTTTCTTTCCTTTCCTTTCCTTTTCCTTTCTTTTTCTTCTCCCTTGCTTTTTTTTTTCTATTTTTTGTCTTCTTTCCTTTCATTTTTTCTTTTTCTTCATCTTTCCTTCCTTTCCTTCTCTCCTCTTCTTCTTGTCTCGTGTAGATGGGTTTTGGAGTTTCGAATCCGTCTTGATCCTGTTTTTTCATATAAATGGGATGGGATAGCCGGGATGCCACCCGTCCTATCGGGACACAAAAACTTGCATCAGGATTTGCCAAATCGTCTCGAATCGAATGGTTCAGAGTGTGTCAAACCGTATTGATGGCTAATTGGTGTGGTTCAAGCATTCAATTCGGAATGCTGGGAAAAACGGAGCGAGGGAGAAGGAAAGAGAGAAAGAGAGAGAGGAGGAAAGGGAAAGAAAGGAAAAGACTGGTGGTGGCCCGTCGAGGCCTTCGGAGGGCTGTCAAGGCTCCTGATCCTTCGGAAGATGCGAGAGAGATAGAGAGAACGAGAAGGGAGAGAAGAGAAAGAAGTAGAAGGTGACGGGAAGGCTGCTGGAGGGTTGTTGGATGGTCGCCGTGGCTGCTGGACGGCCCAAAATAGCCTTAGATGGCCTCCTCTTCTCTCCCTTCCCTCTCTTTCTCTATCTCTCTCTTCTCGCATTTTGTCTCGTAGAGGATCGTGGAGCTTGGGAGGCCTCGGCGACCCTCCGACGGCCCTTTGATGGCCATTGTCGATATCTCTGCCAGCCTCTCTTTCCTTCCTTCCTTCCTCCCTCTCTCTTTCTCTCTCTTTTCCTCCCCGGTTCATCCCTCATTTTCGTAATGGTTCAGGTCTGGTACAGTGTAGTACGGAGGCATACTGACTCATACCACTGGCTGATAAGGGGTCTGGTTCCGAGTCGGTGATCCTTACTTTGCATGTAACTAAAAACTCAAATTTTCTTATAGTAACTTTGCCACTTTTTCTAGACAATCAATGAATTTAGTAGTTCTAGTCAATGGTAGTCATCAAATTATAGATTTGCTTGGGTATTTCTTTGGGAGCAATTGAATTTCATCATTACATCTCCGTTTGCCCTCATAAGTCGAGATATAGTGCTCCATCTCCTTAAGTAGCTGAAGCCATATGCCATGGTATCTCCTATTCAGTCGTTGATTAAGCTTAAAGTAACTTCAATGCTTGCATTTCTGGCTTCTTCTTTCTTAAGAATCTCCTTCCATCTTTCATCATAGTCAAGAGAAAAAGGAGCACATTTAGCTTCCAATATTATTTATTTACTCTCATTATCTATTGGTGATAAAGCGCTGGCATTTGTATGATATTAGTACTGACTACCAAAGAAACCACCTAGTATTGATTGATTTTGATTCGTACTGGGTCGTATGGGTTGGATATATTCTGCTTCCACCTTCCAATAGTTGAGAGGAAAAGGAGTGCATTTAGCTGCTAATGTCATTTATTTACTTTGCATTATCTATCGGGGATAAAGTGCTAGCATGTGTGTGGGCTGAGTACCAAATACCAAGGAAGCTGCATGATTTCACTTGATATTGATCCATATTGACTCATACCGGTTGTACGTAGTTCAATATACTCAATGCCAAGTCTAAGAGGTTGTTGATCTTTTCTTATTTTCCACCATTTGATGAATTGGATATGACTATGACTTGGAAGGTGGAGAAAAGTAACTTTATTTACGTAATTTTCATTTAAGCAAATATCCTTTTGTTTTATTTTATTTTTGTTTTTAATAGACCTAACAACTTACATGTAAATAGAAAACTACCCCCCATTTTCAGTTCAACAAATCTGCATTTCAAATACCATCAAAATAAGGTCACATTTAAAAATAAAAACTCCATATTTTTGGGATTCCATCAAAATAGCAATTTTTGATTTCTCATTTCTTAAGTCTTAAACACGTCAAGTTTGTTATGTCTAGACACTGCTAGAACATGAAAATTTGTTAAGAAAAATCTTATATCTTTGTCTCCAAATTGTTTCTATCTAATATAAAAGTAATCAACAACAGCACTTCAACAAACATATATGCCTTCATTCTTTTTCATATCGCAGTCTCTAAAAATTTTTGCATCCAAAATTCATGAATGATTGCTATCTATTTTTATCCATGATTGTTTTTAAATTAAAGTTTATGCATTTCTAGTATTTTATATTGGCTTAAAAGACCGGCTGCATAGTTGCATGTCCATATTCTTGATTCTATGGCCCCATAGAGGGGTTTACAGTATTGCTTTAAAATGTCATTTATAGCAAGGAAAAAAAAAAAAAAGAAAAGCCCTATGTCCTTGCTATTTTCAGTACCTTGATGTCATTTTGCCTCCCGTAATGTGCTACTTGGTGTCGTGCATTACAATTGCATGGCACTTGCCAGTGTATTGTGCCAACAACACTTCAATCCTTGTCATTGGTATTATGGTTTTCCTCATGCATTTAAACTCTTTTATCATTTGTTTGCTTAGTTGACACCTAAGACAACCCATTGGGCTTTGTGTCTAAAACACTTAATACGAACAAGGCAATTGCAATTTTTCATGCATCCATATTTTATCGAAACAGAGGATTTAAGAATTTTCATAAGGTAATCCCGTACCCTTACTAGCCACCCTTCCTTTATCAAGTGATGTATTTGTGTGGGACTTTCAGGAGAGAAAACTCATTCATGGATTTCTTGCATAGCACTTTCTTTGCAGGCATCAAATCCATTACCAGCTTTTCTTTAGGCAGTGATTTCATCTGGCTATATGCTATACCACTCTAAATCACAAAAACTTGTCCCGACTGTAGTCATAGAGTACTTGATACACAAGGCTACATTGAGGAGAGAGAGTCAGCAGATCCAATTCTTTTGTGGAAAGTCGCAGGAATATGTGAATTATTTATTCCCCTTTTGGGGTTTTCTTTCCTTTTTTTTTTTTTGAGCACCTATGAGATGTATGATGCATTATTATTTGCCTGCATCTAGAATAAGGGATTGGAAATACATGTTACAGTCAGAAAATAGAAGTCCTTGAAGTCAGAATTGTGCCTATAGTATACTCCACATCATTATTATGTCAAGCCAGGGAGAAAATTGGCTATATATCTTGAGCTTCAAAATAAAAAATTCGGTCTTAAAAGCATGGAATTTTTTATCGAACCGAACTGCCTGGTACATCCCATACCGAATCGGATTGATGCGGAATTGGTTTGATTCGGGCCTATAATTCGAGAAATCACTAAAAACCAATCCATACCGCATCGAACCTTTTGGTTCGATGCGGCACCACTCCGAACCACGTGGTTTGGTGTGGTTTTGGCTAGTTCGGGTTGGTTCGTAAGTGAACGTATGGGTATGGTGGGATGGGGTGGGAGTTGGGGGGATGGGTATTTTTTATATATCGAAGAGGTAGAGAAGTCTTACTTTTATGTCTCTTCATTTCTTTACCTTTAAATAGCATAAAAAAAAACAAACGCTCCAAATAGCCAAATTCGCTGTGATTTCATTAGAAAATCAAGATATTTCAATTGGATTTAAGGTAATCCAACTTTTCCTCTCTCATTTTCTTTTTTTGCATTTTTTGGTTGAAAATTACAATAAATAGAAAAATAAGAAAAAATCATGCCAAAATTTTTGATTTTGGTATGATTTCATTATATGTTGTAGATTTTTGGACGATCTACATAATGATCCTAAAATCATTAATTTTCGTTAATTATATACTTTTTAAAATTAAAAATATATTTTGAAATAAAAAATTATTCAAAAAATTAAAACTAAAAAAATAACTATAAAATTAGAATATTGTTTAAGATGATTCAAGCTACTTTCAGCATAAAATTGATGTCTGTTTGTAAAGATTTTGATGCATGATGCGCATAGTAGCCTAGGCCTAATTTTTAGTAAAATTAAAAAATAAATAGCATTTAATGCGTGTTCATGGGCTTAGAAAAATGAATGGTGGATTCATTTTGGACAATCCAAAATTATTTGAAAGATGTGCTATTCGTATTCTTTTTCAAACGGTCTCCTCTAGTGGCTATGAGCACAATTGGTTGACTTTCATCCTCATCCACAATAAGTAGAGAAACCGTCTGACATAGGATGCCTCAACGATCTTGTATATGTCTACTACAATCCAAGATTGAGACTAAAATACATTCAGAAGGAAGTACAGCTGAAGTACACAGATCCGATAATAGATGATTATGATCTTGATGATGAGGATCTGATGATCGGATAGCTTGCAGGCCAGCAGCAAAAGTCGAAGCTTGATGAGTTGGAATTTCCTCCACAACCAATCAGTTTGGTAATTAGGGAGATTAGGATGGATCCAAGACAATGGGCAGATAAAAATATTCCATGTAAGATTCTTGTTGATCAGCCACAGTTTGAGAGACCATAGGAGTCATTCATCACGTGACTCCATATCCGAGACATCCTCCTAGAGATTTGAGCAAGAAATGTTGAGATGAAATGGATCATCTCAATCAGAAAGAAGACATCCATCCTTCCAAGCACAACAAAATCATAGAGGGGCATAAAGATGCAGCCATAGGATAGTCTTCGATTCATCAGTGAGTTTCAGTATACACATACCACATAGAATAGAGACTATGGTGCATGAGCTAATAGAGCTCGCAAGAATACGATTTCATATAGGTGACAGGCTCCTAAAGGTCGTTCAGTACGCAATGCAGTTGCAGATGACCTTACATGTAGAGTAGGATCTATGGATATATCAGATTCATCCTTACATTATGCATCCTATTATCCGCAGACAGCTTATGATCCATATGGATATAGATATGGAACGTCCGAGGCATCGTTTTTTAGTGGCTACTATCTTATGCAGTTCGGATCATCTTACTGATAGGATTTTATTGTCGGTATATTTGGATAGATCTCTCTACAGCCATACCATTAATCCGAGGATATCTCAGAGCCAGAGCTTGAGCAAGAAATTGGGATATCCTATAATCCAGAGTAGATGCCTTATAGAATGAGCATTCAGAACTACAATGTCACTTGGTTAGAGGGATGGATTGATGTTTCTCCTAATTATATGAATGATCCAGATATTTACGAGCATCATCGACACTCGACGAGAAACTAGATTGGTAGAGATATTGAGGTTAGTACATTGTCTAATTGAATTGACACAAGAATTAAAATTTAATTCATATTAAATTATAGTAAACCCATATAATGGTTTTGAATATGTAATTGGACCCAAAGGTTAATTTAGATGGATATAATCAATGCATATTGGGGATGAGACTTAAAAGTTTCTTTCAACTTACTTGGAAACTAATTTTAGATCTCCAATACAAAGTAGTAATTTGATTGAAAATTATTTAATGAATCCAGAGAATATTGATTGGTTTCAATCAGAGTGTGCAATGAAACTTTGATAGTTTGGATTATTTTATGTTGATTAGCAATATCAACTCTTTGAATTAAAAGTTTATGATAGATTATTTGATTTGATTTTCGCTATAGAGAAATTCATTGGTAATAGAAAGGATAATGTTCTTGATTCTGGATTATTTTAGATGTTGTTATGTGATTTTTCACAAGTAGCTCTCCTATCTATTATGCTAAGAAAATTTTTAGCATCTTGAGTTTAGGACAAGTGGACTATCAGTTCTTGATTTTAGATTTAGAATATTTTGGTATATATTTCTTCTCTTAGAATTGAAGTTCATACTTCTCTATCTATTAGAAAGAATCTGAGATTGTTTATCGATTTTAGATGTTTATCCTCGAATGTTCATCCATTGAGAGTAAAGTTTTGTGATAGATCGATTAAGTGTAGTTAATGATTTTGGCGAGAAATTTGATATCTTTATCTAGAATTGATATATTGATTTCGATTATAAGAAATGAATGATTCTTATTTAGACCAACTCTTATGGTTTTGACCTTTCTTTTACAAAATGATTAGGATATCGAAAGGTTTAAGGATGAGATCAGAACTTTAAATCCTTATCTTTTGAAAGCACAAGTAAGAAAAATTTTGAGGATGAAATTTTTTTAGAGGAGAATGTGATACCTAGTCCATCAACTTAGCAATTGCACAAATCTTAAAGCATGAAGAAAAGAGAAAAAATAGGATGATGAAGAAGATTCCAATTAGGAGTCTTCTTCTTCCCGATTTCCACGGAAATTGAAGCCGGGGAGGAGTCTAACTCCTCCCCCTCCACTATTTGAAGGGACCAAGTCCCTTATGGAAACCTATCAACGTCGGCCACCAGCTATTACAGGAGAAATCCCTCGTTTTCTTCTTTTTCCTAGAAATCTTTTATTGTATCCACTGGATTCGCGGGTCAATTGTCGTCGAAGCTCAGGTTAGATCTTTCTAATCCTTTCTCCACATCTTCCCTAGTCCTTGGATCATGATTTCTGGCTAGTCATCATCGGATTTTTGAACAAAAACAACGACCCCTGTTTTTATATGTTTTTTCTGATTTTCTTCACCATCGTTTGTCACCGCTAGTCACTGGACCAGGGCATTTAGTCGCACGGTTATGGTCTCTCTTTCGGCCATAGGGGCCACCAGTTGGGGACTCCTCTGCTTTGGGAAATAAGGGGATCAAAGGGTCCCCTGTTCGGCCAAAGAAGAGATGAAGAAGGAAAAAAAAGAAAAAAAAAAGAAGAAAAAAAGAAAAGAAAAGAAAAGAGAGAAGAAAGTTCTCTCTCCCATTCTCTCTTCTCTCTCTTCCCTCTTTTTCTCTCTTAAGCTTTTCTCTCTCATTTCTCTCTTTACTTTCTCTCTTTATAATTCTCTCTCAATCATTTCTCTCTCTGAGGGTTATTTGGATTTTTGAGAATACCATTAATGAGTTAGAATGATCTTAGTGAAAGGGATCCTGATCCATGACTGTTGGACAGCATTGTCGACATCCATCTTGGCCAGACCACGTATCATTAGATTTGACCATCCATAATTTTTTATTGAACCGTTTATATACTAATTCAACTATGATTTGATTAAATCATCTTGATTAGATTGATTGGATTGTTGGGCTTTGTCACTTGATTAGGCCTGTTCCATCTTGTTAATTTCTCTCTCCTCTAGCATTCTCTCTTTACTTGATCTATGAATCCAATGAAGGATCCTCAATTGCTTTGAATTCGAGTTGATTTTGATGGGGATTTTGAACCACTCTATAGTTGGACAACATGTCCGCACCATTCGAGTCTTTGTCGAGCATTACAAGATCTAGTCTTTGTTGATCTCTATTAAATCATTATATTTTTCATGACTCTAATTAGATGAAGCTACTTAATCAAATTGATCTCTGACTGCCAATTGGTGTACCGACCTCTACTTTGACTCTCGTGGGGTACTAATATATTTGATCACCTTTGATTTCTATTGAACTACTATCTCTAGTCTAACCACGATTGGATAAAATTATCTTGATTGGACTGATTGGATTGTTGGATGCTACCGCTTTGCATATATGAGCATAGTGCAGAGTGGATTAAAAGAGAGACATTACAAGGTATGCACAGCAAAAATGTTGGTGAGAATTCATGTGGCCTAGTGTTGGGATGTCATGCCACAAACAAGAAGTGGAGTGTAGAGAATTCACGTGAAAGTGCATGTATACATAAGTGGCAATTTTGCAAAATTGTGTTAGTAGGAAGGGCAAAATGGTCAAAGCACCAAAGTCGCCACATGTCCACATCTTTCCTCATCTCTTCCTTTTTATTTTTGGTGTCTTTTCCTCCTTGTGCCATGCAGCAGATTGCAGCCACTTATCACCCAACACAGCCCACCACCTTCATTCGTTTCTTCTCCTCCTTTCATTTGTTTCGTTTTTACACTTAGAATAAGAGAGAGAGAGAGAGAGAGAGAGAGAGACTAAGACTAAGAGAGAAATCAGAAGAAAGAAAGAGAATTTCAGGTCCTAGACTAAGAGAACAAAGCTTAGAACATTTGGTTAATACCATTGAAGCGAAGTTGGAGGATTGGAGGAGAGTACTACCGGTTTTGGGAGAAGGCAGCATACTGTTTTGTGATTGTTCTTGCATTTTGGGCAAAAGGAGTAAGAGTTCCAGCTTGTAACTTGTTTTGATTTGAAGTTTTGGGTGTAAAATGCATGAATTATCATTCCTTTGATCAAGTTATGTGATTTAGGGTTAAGGACCTTGATGTTATGTTGTTGCTGTTGACCTCATGCTTGATTTTGATGATTGCCAAACTTTGAGTATACTATTTATCTAATTTTGTGCTTCAAGAATGCTTGTAGGTCTTTCCAGATGTTAAAATTGAAGAAATTCTTATTGGAAAAGATCTAGTCAAGGTCTTCAAAGAAAGAATTTTAGAGTTCAAGAGTCGATCCTAGAGTAAAAAGAGCCGAGCCATTCACTGAAAGAAGGCTTAAAATGGAGAAGATTGGAATTGAAGAGCAGTTCAATTGAAAAAGATTACAAAAATTTCAGTGGAGGGCACCTCGAGTCGACTCAAGGTGGTTCCGAGTCGACTTAAGCTGAAATGGTGAAGAAAAAGCATTTTGGCACGTAAGAGTTTCAGCCGGCATTGTTCACTCAAGTCGACTCAAGTTGGTTGAGTCGATTCAAATAAATAGTAACAGAAAAGTAAAGTTTCAGAGCAGAAAAAATTTCGACCGAGTGGAGGGGTCGAGTCGACTCGAGTTGCTCGAGTCGAGGTCTCAGAAAATAATAGAGTATGATTTTTGGGACAAAAATTTGAAGCAGACTTGTAGGTTAGTCGAGTCGACTTGAGGACATCCGAGTCGACTCAAGGCTCAAGTCAAGTTGACTCAAGCTCAATCTGAGTCGACTCGAGTTCTAATGGTTAGTTTTGCAGAATTTCAGAATTTTGCAGAAATATTTTCAACGGCTCTATTTTGTTTTTCAATGGTTAGAAATAGCTATTTTAGCTTCCAAAAAAGATTTAAAAACTTTCAAACTCAATGAAGAGCTAAAAGAAGTAGATTGAAAGAAGAAATCATTCAAATTGAGAGAGTTTCATTGAATATTCAAGAAAAAGAAAGGACCCAAGCTTCAAATTCAGAGAGCATTCACAAGATACCTTCTACAACTTTTCAAGCATCCTCTCAGCATTCAAAGAAGAGTGTTTAAGCTTCAAAAGAGCCATCACTCAGCCTCTTCTTCGTGCTTCAAAAAGAGTTTCTTTTTGTTTTTCATTTTGTGCTGAATTTATCTACTTGTATTTTTGTTTCTTTATAAGTTTTTTTGAGAAAAAAAACTTGGGGATTAGGCCCGTCCAAGGCCGGAATTAGACTTGTAGGTTTTGGTTGGTTGTTCCGAAAAATCAACTGGATTGTTAGTGAGTCCGAAAAACTAACAATATAAAGTTTTGTTTGGTGATCCCGAAAAATTAACTGAATTTTGTTTGTGAGTTTGGAAAAGCAAACATACTGTAATCAAGGAAAGATTATAGTGAAATTCTCAAGAAAAATTTGAGTGGATGTAGGTGCGGGTTACACCGAACCACTATAAAATTTTGTGTGTTTGTATTGTGCTCTCTCTAGCCTTTCCTTGCATTCAATACTTTACATACCTTGCATGCTTATAATCCTTGCTTAACTTTATCTTTACTCTTGCTTATCATCGTATATATCTTAATGCTGCTGCTAATTATCTTATACACATCTCTACCACACCACTTAGATTAAACTACAAGCACATACTTGTTTAAAGTTTAATTTGATTAAAATTTTTAGAGAACTCAACTCACCCCCTCTTGAATTGCTACCTTTGGACAACAAGTGGTATCAGAGCAGGTGCTTTGTTATTATTTGTTGATCTAACGGTTTTAAAGTAAAAGATTATGGCAACCCTAAGTGGTCTTTTATTTGCTGAAGGACAATCTACATCTAGACCATCACTTTTTAATAGAACAAATTACACTTATTGGAAAGCACACATGCGTATCTACATTCAAGCACTTGATTATCAACTATGGAGAGTTATAATTAAAGGTCTACACATACCCTTAATTAAAGTAGATGGTAATGATGTTTCCAAACCCGAAGAGGATTGGGATGAGCTTGATATGAAATTATTTGAATTAAATGCTAAAGCTATGAATGTTTTATATTGTGTATTAGATCCTAATGAATTCAATAGAATTTCTACATGCATATCGGTAAAAGAAATTTGGGACAAATTAGAAATTTCTCATGAGGGAACAAGCCAAGTTAAAGAGTCTAAAATTAATTTGCTTGTTCATAAGTATGAAATGTTTAAAATGAAAAAATATGAGTCAATTTCTGATATGTTTTTCAAATTTATTGAAATTATTAATGCTTTGAATGGACTTGGCAAATCTCATACTAACTATAAAACTTATTTGCAAAATCTTGAAGTCTTTGCCAAAAGAATGGGAAGCAAAGGTTACGGCAATTCAAGAAGCTAAAGATCTCACCAAACTATCCTTAGAAGAACTCATTGGTTCACTCATGACACATGAGTTAAACATGGCTCAAAAGGAGGAAGAAGAAGAGCCTAAGAGGAAAACCATTGCTTTCAAGTCCACTGCCAAATTTGAAGGAAGCGACGAGTCGGAGGAAGATGAAGAAGAAGAAGAGTGAAAATGATGAGGACATGATGCTTCTCTCAAGAAAATTCAAAAAGTTCCTCATGAAGAAAAACTTGGAGAATAAAGAAAATGAAGAAAAACAAAGAAAAAGTGTCACTTGCTACAATTGCAACAAGAGGGATCACTACAAGTTGGATTGTCCCTTAATCGAGAAGCACCCCAAAAAGATCAAAAAAAGTGCATTACTAGAGATTTGGGGAGATAGTGACACATCAAGTCGGATGAGGATAAAAATGCAAATCTTTTCCTCATGGCCTTGGAGGATGAGATAAATTCAGAAAACTCCTCTAATTTTACTTTTGAAGAATTATTTGATGCCTTCAATGAATTCATGGATGAATTCAATAAATTGAGGTTGAAAAATAAAGAGCTTAAAATGTCCAATATTTTTTTAATGAAAGAAAAGAATTTCTTGGCTAAAGAAAAGGAAGAAATGATGAAATCTGAAAAATCTTTAGTTGAAGAAAATTTTGAGCTGAAAAAGGAATATGATAATTTGAAACTCTCCCTAAAAGAAAATGAAAATCTTCGAAAAGAAAAGCAAGAGCTTATGGGAGAAAATGAAAAATTAAGAAAAGAGATTGAGATTTTGAAACTTGTAGCTAAAAAATTTAACTTTAGTTTTCAAAAGCTTCAATTAATGGGAAACAGCAAAAAGGCTGTTTTCAATAAGGCAAAAACTGATTTTAATTCTTCAAGAAAACAGCAATATGCTAAAAATATGTTTACAAAAGTTTCACTTAAAAATGATTCTATTAAATGCTTTAAATGTAATCAAATTGGCCATAAAATTTCAGAGTGCAACATTAAAAGAATTAACCATATATTAGTCAAATAAATTTGGGTTCCAAAAGGAACCTTGAGCACTAACTCCTATGGACCGAAGAAAGCTTGGGTACCAAAAATTAGTAAATGATTTTGCAGGTAAACTAAGGATCCAATGGAATGAAAAGAGAAAAATATTATGGATGGATGCCTTGGGAATGAACTTGAATGGGTGAGGATGTTTGGTAAATTTTAAATCTTTCTCACATCATACCACCTATAATTATTTTGTTGAATGTATTGAATTTAATGATCTATCAATATGGTTTCATATTATGTTTTCTTATTTGAAATACTTTTAATGAATTGGTAAGATTGGTATGATTGATTGATTTTGATGTTTGCAATGGTTTTATGACATGGTTTGAATGTTTTAGTCAATATGCTCTTCTCTATGCATCATATGTTGAATCCATATGAAATGAATTTATCTTAAAATTCAGCATGATATCTCAATTTCTTTTTATCAATTATATATTTGAGAAGCTTAAGTTAACAAAAGCTTAATTGTCTATGAATATTTTTGCCAAAAATTATGAGTAAAACTAATTTTAGGCATTCCCCCATAAGATGCTAAATTATCAAAATTCTCCTAAAAATTTGCATGAAATAAGTACTTGAAGATATGACACTCAATCATAAAACTAAAGTGCTTGATTGCATTGCATCTTAGGCTAAACCCCTAAGGATTTGCAAAATCCCCTAGTTGAACTGAAACTCATAGAGCTTTTATCTAGTTTTCTCTTAAATTCACTTGATTTGATTATTATACCCCCAAATTAATCAATTCTAATTTCTCCAATTTGATTTGAATATCATTCTCAATCCTAAATTTGATTTCCAATTGATTCTTCCTTGAATTTGATCAAATTCCCATGCTTTGAAAATTCTTGAACTGTTTTCTGATTTGAGGAGTCGACTCATGGATTCTTTGGAAAAATAGTTCTGTGAGGAGCCGACTCCAAGTTTCATTGGAGTCGACTCATCTTCAAGAGTTGACTCTTGATTTAGCAGGAGTCGACCCTTATGTCTGGGATGGATTTTTTAATTGAATTGCTATATGGCTCTGTCATTTTACTTTCAATTTTCTTGAGCCATAATTTCTTTTCAAATCCCTCTCCCACCAAAATCAGACCTCCCTCTCCTTTTAGCTAGCCAGGACCCACATCTTAGGTTGCTAGCATTCATTTGTTAGATCTTTAGTGACCCTAGTAACCCGCTTTTTGATAGAGATAGCTCTCATACATCTTATATGCTTTCATGTCTTTGTCATTTATTGTATTTGGCAAATTGATGAAGTATGACTTTTCCTTAAAATACAATGTGCTGATGTATTGTAATTATATTTTGACAAATCCATGAAAATTTGACTTTTTGGAAATTGAGTATGTTTGATGATGCTTACATTTGTGTATATCTATTTGCAAAATAAAAAGAGAGAAAATATTATCTAAATATTATAAGAAAAATTTTTTGAACTTAAAAGAAAGCTTATTGATAAACATTTGTACTTTGCTGATCTTAACCTAGTCATATAAATTTGCTTGAGCATTCATATGGTCTTGATTATTTGATTCATTTTGAGCAAATGTGCATTCTTCACACGTTTTGATCATCAGTTTTTGGTAATTAATTGATATCAAGAAATCATTTTTGATCTCAAAAGAGAATTTATTAATGAATACTCATATTTTGTCTTGATTGATCGATATCGAAATTTAAACAATGCTCCTCTTAAAGCTATCATGCAAAATATTACAAAGAAGCTATCATTTTATCTTTAAAGCTAAATATTTAAAAAGGATTTTAGTTTTAATCAATTGGTATAGATAGCTTACTTTTTGTCTTATATTACACTGATTTACTTTTTGACAAAAATAGAAGATCTTTGTCTTAAATCTGATTTTGCAAAGCTATATTCATAATATTACATCATTTGACACAAATTCAAGAAGTTCATACCTTTTTCTGAACTTAACTGCTTAGCATTTCATAAAAAAAAGGAAGAAATGATCCTTTTGAAGAATAACTGAAAATCTTGTTATAATTTGCTTTGAATTCCTAATTTTGAAAGGATCTATCTTGGATTTATAAAGCACAAAGCAATCTATTTGAAAAGATAGAAATGTTGAAATATATTTTATGCTTAAGTTTAATGCTCAAATCTTTAAAGTGCAAAGCAATTTTATTTAAATCTTAAAATCAAACTAGTGAATTTATTATATTCAAAAAGGAGAAGATGCATTTTTGAAATCTATTTTGATCAAAAGAAGAAAGATAACTCTTTTTGGATGGTTGTTATTTGGATTGAATCTCAAAATATTTGATATCAAGTAGTCCATTTTTGCCCTGAATTCTATCGCACTATCTTTTGGCAAAAAAAAAAAGATTTGTCTCAAATTTGAATTTCATGGCTATATTCTTGCTATTGTATCGTTTGGGACAAATTCTTGTGATATATTTTTGAATAATCTATTTTAATATCAAAAAGGGAGAGAAGTATTTTCATGACTATATTATTCAAAATTTTGAATTGAGAAGTATGTTTGCATCCATTTTTTTTGAGAAAAGGGAAAAATCTTGATCTGAATTTGAAAGTTGATCCTTTTTGATATGTCCAATGCTATGATTGATCAAGTAGTATCAGTGTTATGATTGAATGATCAGTTGATTGCTTGAATTTTATGGACATTTTCACATGGTATCACGAATCAAAAAGAATGACTTAATTTTTTTTTTTTTAAAAATTGACATGGCATTACTTATAAAAGGGGGAGAAAACACCAAAAATAAGTGTCAATTGAAGATTAATGTGGTATCAAGTAATGGTGCTTAATGTGAAAGAAAAAGGAGGAGAAAAATATCATGTGATGAATTTTCTGACATTCAAAGAGAGAGATTAATTGAATTAACCAATTTGATTTGATTTGAATATTGATCTCAAATTCTCAATCATTTACCTCAAAATATTCCCAATTTGAGCTTTATGGCATTCATTTCAATTGATTTTAAACTTTCAATCAAAATGCCTTATAGTTTTCTCAAATTGTACTTTCATGTGTTTATTCAATTTGATTTATTTGATTTAAAATGGCATTAGACAAACAAATTGTGTTCCAATGTTGAGACTAGTTTATTAATCTGGATATTCGTTCATAAGTCTAATTTGCATGATTATTCTTGACAATCTTGGAGTTGAATTGAATTGGAAACTCATCTTTACTCTAAGAAATGAATCTCTAAATCTAATTTTGGTATCATATAAATCATTTGAATTTATGAAGATATCATAGAATTTTCTTTGATATGCAATGAAAAACCATGATAAATCTGTTTTGCTCTGATACTATCTTTGATATATTTCTGATACATACCTTTTCAAAGCTTAATTGTCTAAAATCTCTTGAGAAAAGGAAAGAATAAATATTAACATTGATATTAGATTTGAAAATTTTTGATATGATATACTTGTTTAGTTGAAAAGCATCACCTTTTTGAAAATCTAAATTGATATCAATGTGAATTTGACATTGGACATACCGAATTTGATATTAAATATGCTCGAATGTCTTGAAAAGCTCTATCCCTGAATTTGATTTATGTAGAAAGGGAGAGTGGTATCAATAAGAATTTGGTATCAAATTTGCTTATTTTGGTATCAGATGTCCTATTTAGTTCAAATTTGATATCTTTGTTGAAATCGAAATTTTTTGAATTTGATATATTTTTTCGTCTAAATTTCATTTGATTTTGATGATATTTCGTGCTTCTTCTCATAAAGCTTTTTGATGCCCTCAAAAAGGGGGAGAAGTGTGTTGAGTATATGCTTAAAGGTTTTGTTGGGGAATACCCACCGAGGGACCGACCGACTGACTAACGGGTGGAGGGACCGACCGACCGACCGACCGACAGGCGGAGGGACCGACCGACTAACGGCCGGAGGCACCGACCGCCCGACTGACGGACGCCATCGCCGGCCGATTAACGGCCCACTACCGACTGAGGATGTGTCGGTCGGGCGTACCTTCCCGACCGACTGAACCCGGAGGTCTGATGGCCGACTCACGTAAGCCTCGCCGACCAACGGAGGGGCCCGACGCCACTCAGCTGGCCACGACCTAGGGTCGGTCGGCTCCTCCGATCGCCGTACAGCCGCCAGATCTTGTCAGACCTGACAGCAACATGCAGCACGGACATCTAGGGGCATTGTCCCACCGAGGGCATTGTCAACCCTGGTGATTTGACAGCCCCACGACGACGTGACACTTTCATGGCGACTCTGACAATCTACAGTGAGTTGACAAATCTTCACTTGTCCGCGCCATTAATGACGGCGCCATACCGTGCTCCACTATATAAATCGGGGAAGGCAACAGTGCAAGGGACCGGCTCCCCCACTTCTCGACTTCAAAACCACAGGCTCGCTCCTCTCTCTCCCTCTCTCGATTGAGCTCTCTGCCTTCATTTCACTGTTGCCCAGTCACCTCTCTGACTTGACCGTCGGAGGGTCCCCGTCGGAGCCGCCTCCGGTCAGTGTGGACTTCTCATTTTTGCAGGCGCACGTTCCCCGGCGATCCGACAACGAGGCGATTGGCCGCAACAGGTTTAATGCTTAAGAAACTCAATGAATTTGCTGTTTGAAACCTTGATAATGCTTAAGAAACTCAATGAATTTGCTGCTTGAAATTTTAATACTCATTGATTTGAATTGAAATATTATTTTGATATGAGTATATGTAATGAACTAATGATGTGCAAATAATTAAAGGCTCGTTAAGATTATTTTATTATTTATAATGTCTTGACCCCGTGATTGATTTTACCATCATAAAAAAAGGGGAGATTGTTGACCCCGTGATTGATTTTGATGATTGCCAAACTTTGAATATACTATATATCTAATCATGTGTTTCAAGAATGTTTGTAAGTCTTTCCAGATGTTAAAATTAAAGAAATTCTTATTGAAAAAGATCTCCACAAATTCATGAAGTCAAGGTTTTCAAAGAAAGAATTTTAGAGTTCAAGATTTAGGGGAGTCGACTCCAGAGCAAAAAGAGCTAAGCCATTCACTGAAAGAAGGCTTAAAATGGAGAAGATTGGAATTGAAGAGCAATTCAATTGAAAAAGATCACAAAAATTTCATTGGAGGGCACCTCGAGTTGACTCAAGGTGGTTTCGAGTCGACTCAAGCTGAAACGGTGAAGAAAAAGTATTTTGGCACGTAAGAGTTTCAGTCAGCACTGTTCACTCGAGTCTACTCAAGTTGGTCGAGTTGATTCAAATAAACAGTAACAAAAAAAGTAAAATTTCATAACAGAGAAAGTTTCGACCGAGCGGAGGGGTCGAGTCGACTCGAGTTGCTCGAGTCGAGGTCTCAGGAAATAACAGAGAGCATGATTTTTGGGACAAAAATTCGAAGCAAACTTGCAGGCTAGTCGAGTGGACTCGAGGATATCCGAGTCGACTCGAAGCTCAAGTCCAGTTGACTCAAGCTCAATCTGAGTCGACTCGAGTTCTAACGGCTAGTTTTACAGAATTTCAGAACTTTGTAGAAATATTTTCAATGGTTCTATTTTGTTTTCAAACGGCTAGAAATAGCTATTTTAGCTTCCAAAAAGGATTTAAAAGCTTTCAAACTCAATGAAGAGCCCAGGAAAATGGATTGAAAGAAGAAATCATTCAAATCGAGTGAGCTTCATTGAATATTCAAGGAAAAGAGTGAAACTAAGCTTCAAATTCAGAGAGCATTCATGAGATACCTTCTACAACTTTTCAAGCATCCTCTCAGCATTCAAAGAAGAGCGTTCCAGCTTCAAAAGAGCCATCACTCTGCCTCTTCTTCGTGCTTCAAAAAGAGTTTCTTTTTGTTTTTCATTTTGTGCTGAATTTATCTACTTGTATTTTTATTTCTTTACAAATTTCTTTGGGAGAAAGAAATTTAGGGATTAGGCCCGTCCAAGTTCGGAATTGGACTTGTAGGTTTTGGTTGGTTGTCCCGAAAAATTAATTGGATTGTTAGTGAGCCCGAAAAACTAACAGTGTAAGATTTTGATTGGTGATCCTGAAAAACTAACTGGATTTTGTTTATGAGCCCGAAAAAAACAAACATATTGTAATCAAGGGTTAGTGTAAGATTTTGGTTGGTGATCCTGAAAAATCAATTGAATTTTGTTTGTGAGCCCGAAAAAAATAAACATACTGTAATCAAGGGTTAGTGTAAGATTTTGGTTGGTGATCCCGAAAAACCAACTGGATTTTGTTTGTGAGCCCGAAAAAAATAAACATACTGTAATCAAGGGAGATTTATAGTGAAATTCTCAAAAGGAGCTTGGTGAGTGGATATAGATACGGATTTCACCGAACTACTATAAAATTTAGTGTTTGTGTTGTGCTCTCTCTAGCCTTTCCTTCTTGCATTCAATACTTTGCATACCTTCCATGCTTGTAATCCTTGCTTAACTTTATTTTTACTCTTGCTTATCATTGTATATATCTTAATTCCACTGCTAATTATCTTGTGCATATCTCTACCACACCACTTAGATTAAACTACAAGCACATACTTGTTTAAAGTTTAATTTTGTTAAAATTTTTAGAGAATCCAATTCACCTTCCCCTTTTTTGGGTTGCTACCTCTGGGCAACAGTTGCCATGTGAAGAAATTCATGGAAGTTGGTTTGTTTAGGCTAAATTGAGCTAGTTTGATTTGGGTGTGATGAGGGAGTTGGAATATGAACTTAGCTTCTGAAATACATTAGATTTTCATTGATTTATCAACATCTCTAAAACAGGGCAGAATATGAATGAAGATGTTTATGGTGTGTACGATTGGCGTGAGGTGTAGAGGTTAGAATGAAGTGTGTGCTGCGTGGTGTTTGAGCAAATGGTAATTGTGCACTGTTTGAGGGTTGAATTATGGTCATATTAGGCAAAGTAGTAAGAAGGATAAATAGCTATAAGAAAGAGAAATGAGACATAAAAGGTGATGTTAAATGTGTTAGTGCTATGAGGAAGAATCTAATAGACAATTGTGAGAATAGTTGAAAGCTTAGCAATGGCAAATTGGTTAACTTTGTTAAAGGTTAAACTCAATGAAAATGGACAAACATGAAGCATCTCATGCATTTTTGCATTCACATATCATGTAGTGCATTGCATTAACCAAGATGCACTTACAAATGTATAGGAGAAGAGAATAACCCTAGAGAAGCTTTCGGAGAATCAAGCACCAAGGAGGTGTGGTAGCTGGCCTAACCAGTGAGTGGTCTTCTTTTTAGATTCAGTGTTTTCTATTTATGCTAGAACTGTGAAAATGCTTTGTTTTAAAATAAGAAATCAGAATTAGTTTTATATCGTATTTTCTATACAAAGTGTGGAAACAGGATGGGATGAATGTTTGAGGTTATGTTATAAATGTATATGCATATGTGTATATATATTTGGTTTGAAAAAGTAGTTTGAGCAAGTTCACCATCATCCAGAAATCTATTGGGCAATCATGCGTCAAGGCTACCTATGGGGATGATCAACTTATAGTGTGAGCCGTCCATGGTAGTACTACAAGAATCAGAAGCCTGGTGGGGCAAAGCACCAATGCTATGTGTCCAGGCTGTCCATGGGAGTGGTGCTGTATGGTGTGAGCCCCCCTAGCCAGAATAGCACCCAATGGATCAGATAATCATAGAAGCGAAGTCTACATGCACGTATGACCAGCAAAGAAGGGCTAGAAACCCTTTTTGCTTCCTTGACTATCTCGGTAAGAAATGGTTTTAGTTAGTGCTTGATATAAGCAGGCTCAAAGGGTGTACGTGGTGTTTGTTTTCCAGAGAGGTAAAGAATGAGATAGCAGGTTTTGAGCAAAATGGTTTCATGTGGTTTATGTTATATTAAAAGAAAGATATAATACATTTGAATGATGTGAATGCAAAATTTTACTTATGGAAAGCTTAGAAAGTGTGTGGTGCTTTTTGACTAGATAAACATAGAGATTGCTTTACTACATCGTTTCATTTGTGTATATAGTATAAATGTTTGAAAGATTTATAAATTATGAAAGAAGTATGTTTTTCATATATGTTTTGAGCATTAAAGTTAAACCATTCTATTTTCCCGATTATTAGATAGAATGACCATTCACTGAGACATAAGTCTTACCACTCCATTTATTTTTGTAGATTTGAGGTGTACTAGAGCGTGCTAGTGAATCGCACTACATCATCAGCATTCAGCACTAGTTGAGGTTGGGCCACTTTAGCTTGGAGAGGTGCTTTTGGGATTATCTATATGTATAGAGTGTTGTGTGTACATTGTAAGACTTAATGTAGCGTACTTTGAAGTTGAATATAAGATGTTTTGAATGATATTGAAAAGAGTAAAGTGTTATGCATATCTTTGAGATAAATAAGATTACATTTTTTTTCTTACAGATTGAGATATAATGATCTGAATTATAGCAAGTTATGCTAGACAGACAGGGTTTACTAGTAGTTTGTGATCTCAAGCACAAAATGCTAGCAAAATTCTGCTCGACTATCATACTCTTGCTCAGTCTAGGGGGAGGGGTGTGACAGAAACTCTATTTGAATGGAGAGTGATTTGTAAATTTGAGATTTTTGAAATATTATGATTTATTGTTTTGTTATGGAATATGTATATATTGATTGAAATTATGACATATATGTTATCTTGTAAAAGTATTTTCGTTTATACATCATATTTGAATTCTCAGCTTAACTATGTTCAGTCGACCCTGCGAATGGGGGTTATATATTGGTGTTTAGCCGATCCTGCCAATGAGAGTTGTGCATTGATATTTAGTGACCCTGTTAATGGGGGTTATGCATTGACACTTTGATTATTAAGCTCTGGCCCCATCATAGGGTATAAGTATGGTCGTCGGTAAGGCTGTTGAGTTATTTATTATTTGACTCCAATCAGATTATGTTTATGTATGCATATGAATATCTGAAAATATTTAATTTACTTAAATTAATATGAAATACATTCTTCTGTTTGTTCATGGCATTTGTTTTTGAACATCATCTCATATGATTATATCTAAAATGTCTAATTGAGATATTCATTACTTACTAGGCTATCGAGCTCATTATCTCTTCTTATTTTTTCGATTCAAATTCTTAATTACGAATGTGGGTACTGCTTTGGGAGTCAGTTTTTAGAAGTGAGAATCAATAGTATTAATCGAGTTTAGACATAGATTTATTATATTGTTTTACATGATTATTATTTAAGATTTAATTGACGTAAGATCTTTTAAATATTGTTGGAATTTTATAAGAGATTAAAGTTGATTCTAGTTAATTAAATTTTGAACTTAATTTATTATTAATTCTACTATATTATATTGATATCTATTTGAAATTCCTTGCATACTTGTGGAGAGAGTTGTCCATGAGTATGTGCAGTTGCTGCGACCTCTGGCTTATAGATCTTAGGTTGGGGGCATAATAATAGGTATGAGACTAAAGGGAGAAGCCATCAACAAATATTACAAAATAATAATTTTTCTTAATAGGAACCTTACTAGAGTCATACATATATCTATGCACAAGGTCAAGGAGTTTGGTATCTCTCTAGAACATGTTAAAAGTTATTATGTCTTCTTAGCCTAAGTACAAGCCTTGTATTTACCTTTTAGATCTCCATTCATTCTAGAGATGAGGTTTAGTCATCATGCATTTAATCCTATTGAAGATTCAACATCATAAACAAAAAAATAGATTGGTTACCAAAAAATGAAAATTTAAAGGGATCTTATTGATATTAAAATAGAGAACATTGATTGAAGTTTTTCACTAAGCCTCTCCAACAAACTCATCTTTTCTAGAGATTTACTATTGTATTTGATTCTAACACATTGTTGTAGCCCCTTTCAACTAGCAAGGATCCACTAGCGGGATTCTATTGAACATCTGGTCATGTACAGCATATTATGGATGTTGGACATTCTTCCAATGACTCATCTATAGGTACATGTGTTCTACCCTAAGAACTTGAGCTGCAAAATCCCTCCAATGTCATGTGTTCTTTGCTTGAAAACTGAAAGATGAAAACTTAAAGATGATCAAAACAAATGTGATGCTTGCTTTGGAATCAATGCACCAATTATTAGAGGAGATGGTAAGATTAACAAGAAGACAAGAGGTAATGAACCTAGAGAAAGGATTGGCACCACTTTCCACCTTATTCGCTTGAGTTTTTTTGGTGTACCTTGACCTTCTTTAATGGTTTGGTCTTCCTGTGATAGCAGTCCCTCACCAAATGATTTATTGTTCCAAACATTGTAGAAAACACTCCTTGTCTTGCTTTTGTTGCGGGTTCACAGTTGATTAGGATTGGTTGATTTTGGCTAGTATAATGTCTAGATTTGGGATTTAGATTATTATGACCATATTAGGAGTTTCTTTAAGTTCTTGCTCTTAGGAGTGGTTAAGCACCTATTTGTGTAGAAGACATGTAAAGCCAAAAATTAATCTGTAACCTGCTGGGCATAAGCAAATTAAAGGATAACATGTCGACTTCATAACTAAATAAGTTATTTCTGTGGCTAAGGGGATAGCATGAGTTGGTTATTGGGTGATAATGGGAGATCAATTATAAAAATTGATGCAGTGGAAAAGGAAGAAGGGGTGTTTTGGTCAACAAAATTACACTTTCGATATTAACACATAAAAAGAAGCAAAGTGGATGGAAGAATCCTTCATTTTGGTGAAGGAAATTCTCTTAAAGAAATTTTTTAATATGTCAAAAGGCTGTCCCATGCAATGTATTGCACACATATGTAGGACATGATCCCCTAACCCTAGGTTGGGAGTTAAACCGGATATGGAATCATACTTGAAATAGGACTCAACAATAAGGACACATGCTAGAATTATTCTACAACAAAAATAGAAACCTGATTAAAGTTTGATATTGTCCATAATGGAAAAGTTATATGAAAATCCTGTAAAACCTTTGGATCCTGTTCATTTGCTTGCTCGTTCACGGGTCAAACATTTACTGTTGAAGTCTTCACCTGCGAATCTGCTGACTCTTGTGAAGCTTGGCATGGTCCAGCTGGTCATGGCACCTACTAGATGCACCCTACGTTGCATCAGCTGAGGGAATAAGAAGAGGTCAGCTGAGGGAATAAGAAGAGGCATCAGCAAACTCTAACAAACTAATCTATTTGATTTTATTTGTTGTATTTTGATTCAACAAAGATTCTTGGATAGTTGACTGTAATCTAGATTTGTTTTAATAAAGATATGTTTAATTGAAATATAAATACCATTATGTGTGTTTATTGTTCACTTATAGTTTAATTTTTTACCCTTTTAGTAATTTTAAGTCCTTGGGAGCAACACAAGTCAAGGAATTTGTGAACATTTAATCACGTGCTCATGCTGTGCTTGTAGGTTTTTCGGACCACACTAGGAGTCAATTGTTCACTGAAACCATACTTGCCAACAACCTTCCGAGTAGGGCTAATATACTTCTTGCGGTGCCTTGCACACCTTAGACCCAAGCATGTCTACTTCTTTCACTCTCCTTTTATATTTACCTACATCATATAATATTTCCAAATGATTTTATTATTAGAATCTTTTTTCCAACATGTTTTTCAAATCACAATTTTCTATGTTTTATTATATATACCACCATTAGGAAAAAGGGATGGATATAGTTGGAGTACAACAATAACTATAATGTTTCACATATATAATTGTACCATATATGACAAGCATTGCTATATGTTTGGTTTTCTAAAATTCCATTGTTGTAACTTGTGCTGTAACTATGCAAGCATCACTTATTTGTTAAAACAAGCCACCACTAAGAGCATTAGAAAATATTTGATCTTTAAATGACAGAAGAAATTGTGTAAATTGAATCCACAAATCATAATGCAACGGACAGTGAAGTATATGGATCATATTGGACCATATCTAGCACCCATTTTTGTGAAATTTGGATTTGGTGAGAGGTATGTAACATTTATTGGGACATATTGTTAGCTGATTCTACTAGATAAGGTGATGATTACTCGATAGAACTATACATGCTTTAGAGGGAGCAGGTCATTTGGAAATTAAGCAGGTGGACTATGAAACTGCAGGACCAAGTTAACATTCGGTTGCAGAATAAATTTTGGAAGGGATACCCCTTATATGTTAGAGTGATACACCTATTCCGTGGAATAAGAATGTTTTGGCATATGGTTGGAGGAATAATTGCAGGAAATAAGCAAAGGGAATAAGGTCCATTCAGTGCGCATCGGATTTTGAGATGTTTGGATTTTATCACAAACACAAAATTACCCTCCCGCTTTTTCATGTGTTTATACAGTGTATGAGGGCAAGGATAGGGTCAAGCCTATTCCATAGTATAAGTCCGCCCAACCAAAATGGTTGAATAGAACTATTTCATATGGGCTTACTTATACCCAACAAAGTCCCTATACTGTGGATTTTTCAATTTGGCAAGGATATATTCCCCATTTGGGGGGAATATCCCCTTCTTATTTCACCATAAAAAAAAAAGGCCATTAGTGGTGAGCAAAGGAGGCAACTCATAGACCAGTACTTGCTAATGATGTAAGGTTCACCATCTTGGTATTGGACCGCATACTAGTATGATCCTATTAGAGTGTCAATATGCTCGGCACAATATTTGGTTCGGTGTACGGAGTGTTAGTACACCCATCATATTGCATATTGGTTTGGTATTGATACTGTATGGTATAGTCAGTATGCTCTAGTGCCAACCGATATGGAAGACCTTGGATGTGACACTAGTGTAACCCATAAATTTGCAAGGTAGTGGGGCCCACATGCAAGTCCTAATTTGCGAACCAATGAAAACTACTAGAAAAAGGGATCCAAATCTGGCAATTAGAAATCATAAGGAGGGCAATGGCATGGTTCCAAGTTATCAGCCATGGTTAATATAATTGTGGTCCTAATTGAAGATCTTAAAACCAAAATTGATGGAAGAGCTTAAGCACTGGCCAGAATGCCTAAAGACAAAAAATAGTTGCTAAAGCACATGAAAAATGTTGATATGGTTTAAAAGGTGATTGCTAGGACTCAAATTTAAGGAATTTTAGGATGTAGAGGAATATTTGCTGTTTATTAACAGTGACTACTGTTATGGAAGTGGGAATTCACCATCTGGCATGTGTGAATGCATGTGTGAATACAGGCTCAGAATACTTGGAGGTCTTTGAGATAGCATGTGTGAATGAAGACAAGGGGATTATAGTGATACTATCTGCTAGTTGCTGGCTTTAATAATGTATAAAGTGTATCCTCACACGGACTTCTCTAAGTGAGTTGTTCCTTTTTTGTCATTCTGTAAAATACTTTTTCCCATCTCCCATAAACTTAATATGTTTTTCAAGTGCCTTACCATAAAAACTAACATGAACATAAAAATGTGTTTTAGAATTGTTACCTTGTAACTTTCTAAGTACAAACTTCAGGTTTTCAGTGGCATACACAATAGGTTTGCATATAGGACTGTTATAGGAAAACATTAGAAACTGAAAGAAGGATGGTGGTTAAGTGTATCTAACTCATTACATTGCAAAACAAAATTCCTTATGCAGTTCTTCTCAAAGTCTATCTTTTTATTTTCCCTGCTAAAGATAATTCTTTTAGGTTGCATTTGGTAGCTGACAATCTGGATCGTTTGGTAGCTGGCAATCTATCCAGATTGCCGGCAATTTAAGATGGGCCCATCAAATTACTGTGTTTGGTATGTTTTTGGAGTGGCAATCCAAATTGCTTTGGCAATCCAGATTGTCTCCTAGAGAGTAATCCAGATTGCCTTGGGGAGAGGTGGCTATCCAGATTACCATTTATTTGACAATGTTGCAAAATAATGTTTGGACAAAATTATCTCTAAAAAAAATCATACAAGACCCACCCCTCTCCGATGGTTCTTAGCCTCCCCTTCTTCGAACT
The DNA here is from genome assembly GCF_000442705.2 of Elaeis guineensis. NCBI lineage: Eukaryota > Viridiplantae > Streptophyta > Magnoliopsida > Arecales > Arecaceae > Elaeis > Elaeis guineensis. Next base: position 50,701,100 of record NC_026005.2, on the reverse strand, counting down.
CCCTGTGCCCTCGCTGCTCTCGACCACCTCCCCTTCACCCATGCCCTCGTCATCTCCGACCATGGCCCCCACTTCTACGTCGGCATTGACCTCTCCTCCCTCGCCTCGATCACCATCGCCCCCTCCTCCGATGACCCAGCCGCCGCCCCCTCCTCTCGCCAGGAGCATTTTGAGAATTTTGATTTAAATTTAGAAAATAAAATCAAATTCTTCTCCAGTAATTCAAAATTCTACAAAATTTTATAGGGATATTTTGGGAATTTGATTTCATATTACTGGTAATCTGATTGTCATATCGCATAGTTGTCGAATCGGGATTTGACTCGTGAATCGTTCATGCCTTGACTAGAATCGTGACTCGAATCATAAGATTCAGTAACAAATTCAGTTTTTGTATAAATGATAGGAATTAGCATAAAAACAAAATTTGTATTATAAAAATGATAAAAAATATAATAATACTTTTGTTAAAAAAATAAGAAATATTAATTATTAAAAAAAATCAAAGATGCCCAAATAGAAAAAACAGGGATCCGAACAGTACCAATTAAGTAGCTTGTACTTCGGCTTTTATCTTTTAACACTTCACAGTCCACTCGTCTCTCTCAATCGAAGAGAGAGAGAAGTCAACGAAACAAGGACTTCAAAGCTTCCTCAAAAGGGGGAAAAGAGAGAGAGGGCACGCAATGGTGAAGGAAATAGGCTACCGCCTACCAGAGGCTTTGAAGCTTCCTCTTGGGGAAGAGGAATGGTGAAGAGAGACAGAGAGCAATAGGGGACTCGCATGAAGAGGAAGATGTCTTCCTCTTATCGTCAAAGCCTTCGAAGCTTGGAGAAATAGTTGCACGCACCAATAGAGAGAGATATTGAAGAACGGATGAGAGAGAAGGAGAAATAGAAGTTGAAAAGGCTTGAAATTGTTTCAATTTTCTTCTGCGAACCATTTTGAAAGCCAAATTTGCAAAAATTTGAACTCTCCAACTTTCAAAAATAACGAGCAACAAGATTTGGGATTCTGAAAACTTAGTATTTCCGACTTGAAGGTATCGGACGATTCGGCGATTCGCACGATTCAGTTAATGATTCATCAATTCAAGTATGATACTTCTCCATTTTCGATTCACCATTGCAGTTTGACTCGGCCAAAGCCTTGACTCATCTCGAATCGTAAAAGTTAACTCGTGACTCGTACGATTCTAACAATAGACTCATACCAAACATGTCAATCAAGATTTTCAGTAATTTTACTGCAACATTACCTACGTGTACCAAACACAGTAATCAACATTACTGGCATTTAATGGTGGCAATCTATCTTGAAGGCAATCCACATTACGTTCCAAGATTGCTTGGCGATGCACCAAATGCAACCTTACTGTGAAGTGCAAAGAAAAATTAAGGCACAAATGCAAACACCAAGTTTGGCTAAAAGCTAAAAATCACAAATATTATCCAATTTACCTTTAGCTTTTCCACTATGCCTTCATATTTCTTTTATGCTACTGATGTATCCTTTTGTTTGCCTTTCCTTTTGACCCTCAACAAGTCACTTCACTTGATGTTGCTTTACGAGTCACAACTCTCAAGATATAAAGGCATGAAGCTGCCCTCAAATTTAAGTTGATCTAGAACAATGAAATCTAATTCTTACTAGCTGCAGCTATTTTATTGCTCACTCAAATCTTTAGTGCCTCTAATATTCCATTTGATCATCTTTTCTTAGACACCACTCATTCGCTTTGATAGTATGTGTCGCCCAAGTCTGGACTTTGTTCTTCAATATCTTTGTCTCTTACCATACATTCATGATAGAAATGATTAGGTTCACTGTTCACCCAACGTGCAAGTTCACAAACATGGTTTTTTTTTTTATTTGTTCACTCTGCTTAAGATGTCAATCTCTGATATTTATTTGTAGCTTATTAGAATGGCATGATTTCTCCTCCTAATGGCAAGGTGATCGCTGAATCTTAAAATATTTAGACCAACTGAAATGACTAGTGATTGGCTATCCTTTTCCATTTTCTGTCAGTAAGTCATGATGATGAAAGCATGGTAGCATTGAATATAGCTGCAAGTGAAGCTTCTTAGAATATGCAAAACAGATGCTGAAATGAAGTGATCAGCCTGTCTAGTTACTTGCTGTCCCATTGGATATATACATTCATTTGCAAAAAAAAAAAAAGTGCAACTCTTGTTTAAAATGCACAATTTCTGGGTGTTGACTTCATAAATCTAACTAAAATGTCACCCTTAATAATTATTAAAAAAGCAAGCCCCTAGAAGCTTCTGTGATCTCTGTAGAGGAAGGGTAGTGGGATGTAATGGGGGTAAGGAATGTGAGAAATTACGTAAAACCACTTTCTGCAATATAGATAGGCAAGCGCTGCCACCATGAAGCTGACTTGATTGAAGATGTGTGTAGAGTACAGTGCAATAGAAACAAAGTGATTTTATGTTTTTTGTTTTGTTGAAGCCTGCAGTTTTGCAACAAATATCAGCTAAAGTTCATTGAGCATGCTCAATTGACAGAAGATACTAGGTTGAATTGATATTCTTCATGTCACCATATTGGTTACAAATATGTATCTACGCATGGATGATTCCAGATGCTGCAAGATTTTCTGTGAACATGAACTTTTGGAACCTTAACTTGAATAAAGCCTTGTCCCATCGTGCAGGTCTAACCTTCCTGCATTAAAGTTTGATACATCAAAGTGTGAGACTTGTTTAAAATACCCCATTCCTGACTTAGATCCTTGGAATTGGCTCCCTTTTCCTAGCTAAGGTAAATATGGGGAATAGATGAACTACCCATAAATGTATAATGTCACTTGATAGCGAGGAAACCCTACCTTATTTGTTTGCAGATAGCAAGGAAACCCTACTTTATTTGGTTACAGATCCATTTTTCTTTAATATTATATTTGTTCAGATTTGGACAACAAAAATGCTAGATTAAGTGCTGTATTATTACTCATTAACCATAGGCAACATGCATTCTATTTATTATGTAGGGCCAACTTTGTGAATGTTTCTTTGGCATCCATTTTTCATTTTGGTTAAGTCTTCTTCCACTGTCCAGATTTCTATAACTTCATGTGCAAATATTTCAGGTCAACCGTTGACACGAAATTGAACCATTGTTTGTATTGTATGCTCAATTTTTCAATTCACAAGCTGGTTAGTTCTCACTATTTCATATCCTTCTTATGCAATACACTGCTCCCTCCATTGTGTTTAGCTATAACAATATCCTTCCTTGATTTACCTGATTCATGTCTCTATTCTCAATACATGTCTTATGCGCATGGCTCAATAGCCATCCTATCCTCGTAAGTCATACATAACTGTTAGCCTTCATAAATCCGTATTGGATTTCCCTTAAAAGTCATAAAGGAAGCAATGACCACACATCATGAAAATGTCTCCTTTTTAATCAACACTTTCCCATCATTATTACATGTGGATGTCTATCTTTCAACTCATCCTCATAACACACTTAAGGCAACAAAAAAATTTGCTACAGATTTTTCCGGAAAGAGGTCTCATTGTCCTCTGTCCCCACTAAAATTTTCGTTGTTCCTGTTTGGCTTTTTGAAACCTAATGCTATAAGCTTATGTCACTGAGTAGAAGTTCCTTCTAAGAGTGAACCACTACATATTATTGCCATTTTGCTTCTGACCCCTTTTTAGGTCTCCACATTAGGATAGCATTTAATATCCTCTTATGGGGAAAAAAAGAAATAATGAAAAAAATGCAAGTCTAAGTAAAACTTCAGATCTGTGTGGAATGTGCAAATCAAGTTGCAGCTTTGTGATTTTGGAACTTTATGGACATGACAAAGCTTTGTAAAAAAAATTCTCTCTGTATCTGTTATATTTAACTTAATACACTACAAAATAAAAAAAAAAAGAGATTATAAACTTTCATATTCTTCCTTTAATATGAAATTTATTTGAAGAGGAAGATATAGTTCATTTGAATGTCCACATGACTAGTCAATTTGGTAAATGACATGGTTGAAAACCCATTATAAGCAACACTTTGAATTGGGTATCAGTTTTTTCATTTTGCATTTCTAACATGAGATAGATCATTCCTGCTTTGTTCGTTGATCTCATTCTGTTGCTTAATTTTAAGTAACTTTATTAAAACAGCATCTCTAGAGGCATGGTCAACAAGAACTGGACAAAGTTCTTATTGTTGCCAATTTGTGGCATATGTTTTTTTGCTTTGATAACAGTTTCTTTCTTTGTTAATCCAAATATCATCTGAAAAATAGTTTTCTAGTTTATCTGGCCAAGTTTCTCTCCAAGAGAGAAATGTTGTAATTAAAATTTCAATAATCATATACACGTTGTGTTTTGGCGATTTTAAATGAATTGTTAAGTATATGTTTTAACCATCAGCTTCCATTATTCAATAAATATGCTCAGCAAGTTGTACTTCACGTGAAATTTTCTGTTACCTGGTTTCTGTTGTGAGATATGAGTGCACTGAAAATACAAATTTCAAATGATTTGGTGAAAATTTGAAGGCACTTATAAAGATTGGTTCTTATTTTTATTTCTCTTTCCTTCCAAATGAAAGGTTGGATTGGACCCATCCAAATTTATTGAGATAATGAAAGGTAACACAACAAATTAAAGCAAAACGATGGGGATAAAGGTTAACAACAGAAATAAAAGAAAAGCAAGATCAAGCAGGATTCCAACACAGGAGAGAGGGAGGATAGAAGGAAGAAGCAGATCTCCTTAATGTAGCGAGAGTCATTTTGGAGAAATTGGCCGTGATCTTGTTCACGAGATCATTAATGGGATAGGATTTGTTCAGGAACACCCTGTTGATTCTCTCAAGCTAGATTTTCCAGTAGATTTTCTTGATATGCTTGCTTCTCCAGGTTGTTTAGGCTCGCTGGGTGTTATTGATGCTGATTTTTGATTTGAAGTGTGCCTAGAATTGCTTGGTTGGACAAGGAGATGATTCGAAGTTTCTGTGGTCTTCATTTAGAGTGCACAACCATTGATAGAGTTTCAATTTATTCTTCACAGAATGTATCTGTCAACATTTTATTTTTAATAGCAAGCCGAGAGAAGATCTTAGCATTGACGAGTGCCAGAGGCTTCCGAAATGGGGTGGCTTAGGCATTCTTGATTTTGAAGGTGTTGAGTATTAAGAATTGATCATGAAAGGACCAGAATTTCCCATCTCCAATTGCAGATATCCTTGTTAAGATGGGGAGAGAAAATTCTGATTTACTTTTGAATTGAATCTATATATTTTTTCCCTAGCATGTGTTATGGATCGATTTCCTGCTGCAATTGGGAAATATATTTCAGGATTATCATTGGCACTAGTATTGCCAACCAGCAAGAAAATTCATAGGATTTTCCTGGCAACGGCATATTCTTTTGTAGTTTTACTATTTAACAAGCTTTCATGGTTTGTAAAGTAGGCCCTCTATTATTTTGCAGTATATTTTTCGCTCTATTCTATTCTAGTAGATTGATAACAAAAATGTTCTGAGACCAGCAAAAATGTTGACTTTTAAGCTTATCTAGATTTTGCAGTAAAAATATTAAAATGACTAGATATTAGATTCTCCTATATTTAGCGGACAAAATAACTTATGTTTCTAATGCCTTTATATTGGCATGCCACCTGATTAACAGTGATTGTCTAGGTTTTGCCAGAACTGCATGTTGGCCAAGTAAACCTATGTCTGCCCAGGCACTCAAACTTTGTAATGCAAATTAAGTTGGTCTCAAATTTCATTCATCTAGTTTCATTAATTATGTCCAATATGAAAATCTACTTAGATAATATTAGAACTAGATATTTTAATATACTGAAATGGCACCTCTAATCATATTTGGCAGAAGTACGAACAAACACTCCTAAGGTTTTAGAGGTATTGGTTGTTCTGGATCGGGGATTGTTAATTATCATCCACGTTACCAACTCGCTAGCTCGAGGGGGAAAAAAAAAGATATTAGATATTATTCATTAAGAAAGTATCAGCTATCATGGGTTGCCAAAATCATCAAAGGAAACATGTTGTCAAGCCTTCTTTGCATCGAGTAGACAAGATAGGGGGGTTTATGCTTTTGTGGTCCTGAACAGACTTCCGTTCCAGCCTTCTAAGGAAGCTAGCTGTGCTAGAAGTTAGGCAGTCACAGTTAGGGGTGAGTATGGTCTGATTTGGATCGATTTCATATTCAAATCTAAGCCGAATCAATCTTAAACGGTTTAGCATTTTTAGAAACTAAATCGGATCAATAGAAGATTGAAACCAAATCAAACCAACATGATTTAAACGGTTTGATTTGATTTGATTTATCGATTTATATTATTATTATTATTATTATTTTATGAATCATGAAGATTTTTTTTTCCACATAAGAGATCATCAAGAAAATTTATCAAGTAAAATAATTTAAATTGACATAAAGATATTGTCACTCAACAAAATAAAATTCTTAAACAAACACCATCGTTAAGGATTAAGCTAAAGATCTCCAATGCATTACAAAAAAAATAAACAATCTAGTAAGTAAGTTATTCAGGATTTAAGGCTAATCAACAGAAAACTAAATTGATAAACAATATCATAAATTCAGAATTATTTTTTAATATATTAATACTCCAACGTAAACAACATCCTAATCAAAATGATGTCGTTTTATTAAAGTCGGTCTGATTCGATTTGAGAACGATTTTATTTATTGACAAATCTGAATCAATCAAAATCTATTTTTTATATATCCAAAATCAATCAAACCAAACTGAATAAAATTTTAAACCAAACCAAATATGTGGTTTGGTTCGGTTTCATCGGTTTGATTGGTTCAGGTTCGGTTTTTGCTCACTCCTAGTTACAGTGGAGCAGTTGAAGAGGAGAAGAAAAGAGGAGAATCAGGGTCAGGAGCTGGTTCTAGGTTTGAGGATTCCTTGCCAAGATAAGAGTCATTAAATGTCTTGTGGGTTGGAGACAGTTGAAGAGGAGAAGAAAAGAGGGGAATCAGGGTCAGGAGCTGGTTCTAGGTTTGAGGATTCCTTGCCAAGAGAAGAGTCATTAAATGTCTCGTGGGTTGGAGATTACCCACCCATAGTTTAATTATCCAGGCCCATAAGTTTTGAACCAAGAATCTCAAGTTGTGATATTAAGGGTTGAGCTGAATCAAGATCCAACAATCAGATGAGGCTTCAGTCAACCTTGAAGGATCTCCTTACATCCGAAATCTATATGACACCGATATACCACTATTGGAGAATCAACAATAACTATACGAATTTGTAATGTTTATGAGTAAAACTGTCTTTGTCAATGATAGTTTAGTTTCTCATCCATCTTATTTAGATTTTAGCCATGCATGAATGGAGGGGTATTTATCTGAGACCACGTAAAATTTTTTCAGTTTCTTTACGTTTGTGGTTAGCATATGATAGACATCAAGAATAAGCGCATGTCTGCCCACAGCTGAAGTCGTTTGAGCCTCTTGTATCACACTGATTCATGATGGTCCACTGTGCATGATCCATTCTTCCATATAACACATGAATTGCCTTGAATCAGCCAATTCAAGCATGAATTTTTGCAGATTGTTCAATTCCTCCCTGTTCAAATCTGAATTGACTGATTTATGTTTGCTTAATTTTTATCTAAATATGTTGTGTATATATAATGTACATGTAATGGTCCAGGAGACTGTCAGAATATTAATTAGCACTATGTACCTAAAGGGGGGAAAAAAAAAGAAAAAGATTATGAATTAGCAGTTTGGCAATTACCTACCATACAAAGAACCCAACACATGCAGCATATAAGGGCGACCTCCTGTGTGCAAAAGATGCCATTAGTTCGTCTCAAAGTAGCAAATGAAGTTACCATCCAAATGCCATCTAAACCTTATAACTAATATTCCTGCTGTATTTGTTCCCCTGCTTAGACCAAATGGAAACCAATAAATAGTCTTGAATCAACCAATTCTAGCATTAGTTTTGTGCGAATTTTTTGATTCCTATTGGTTAAAATTTGTGAGTCATTTATGTTACAATTTTGTCCATATATTTTCTGCATGTAAATTTACATGTAATGGCTCAAATGGAAATGTCTAAATGTTGGCATTTAGGCAATCAACTCTTGTCTTTATGCCCAAGCTTTGAGTAGTAAGCTGAATTTACTATTTAAATAGCTTCTTCCCGAACCATGGTTCTTAGACTTAATTTCCATGCTCTTGATCAAGCTTGCCACCTCAGTTCTCACCTAGAGTGTTCCGAGCAAAAACCATATCAGGTGGTCAGCAGAGGATGGTACATGAGATAGGTTTCTGATTTTATCATATTTTTTTTAATATTTATCTTAAAGCATAAACCTAAAAATCAAAATCTTTTTATGCTGGCAGGACATCGGTTGTGACTAAAAAAAGTATTACATCATCTTTTTTTTTTCGAAAATATATATTTTATTGAAACATACTATATGATCAGATAATACATATTAAATAAATAAATCATCAAGTAAGTCAATGCACATATCTAGCTAAATTGATATATAATTTTTAAGGTATGAAATTATCGATACATAGTACATGACTAAGTAATACATATGTACTAAATTAATTATCAAATAATTCAATATACGTCTTCAAACATATTGATACATAGTTTTCAGAATATTACCTTCATCGATATACACTTTATGGTTAGATGATGCATATATACTTGTTGATTTTTGATATATATCGCAAGCTTTTTTTGATATACATCTAACAATGATCTAATACATATCTCTAGGTAAAAAGCATATTCTAGAAATTATGTATTGATTATTGGAAGTGTGTATTGCACCATTGTTGGGTGGATATTAAAGAAACTTGTAATGTATATCAGGAAGTCGACGAGCTTGTTGTGTATATCAAAAAGACGGTGATTATGTATTACTTGATCATATATATATATATATTGGTGAATACGATATTTTGAAAAATGTGTATCAATTTGTTGAAATATATATATTGGGTTGTTGGATGATGAATTTACTAAGTGTATATCATTTGGCTGTATACTATATATTGGTAAACATTATATTTTAAAAATTATATATCGATTCACCTAAATATGTGTATTGGTGATAACTAATTTACTTGGTATGTATTATGTAGCTATATAGTATGTGTCGATAAAAAATATATTTTAGAAATAAGAAAAAAAAGATGCCATGTGTATTTTTTTTTTTCAATATTGTATCATGGGTTTGACAACTCCATTAGTGAAAGTTCCTGACTTTTGAACTTTTACTTTAAAATGAGTATTAATAAAAATATGATAAAATAAAAAATCTGCCTCATTTTTTTTTCTATGATGCTCGCCCAAAGTTCCTGACTTTTGAAATTTTACTTTAAAATGAGTATTAATGAAAATATGATAAAATAAAAAATTCATCCCATATTTTCTTCTATGATGCTCGCCCTCTATGATTTTTGTTCCAGTGTTCCCCTTAAAAGTAAGACATCCCCACCATCAATGGGAAAGGAAAGCTGAACATAGAACATCTGATTACATCCTTTTTTGGCCGCTTGAAAGGCGCAAGAAGCAATCGAATATGAGGGTCCTTTACAAATTACGAACACCTATTTTATTCTTATATCGAATAGCCCTTGTCTACTTGCATAAAAAGTAATACATGATATGTCCTACCAAAAAAAGAAAAACAAAAAGTAATATATGATATCAAAGTTTTAGTACATTAGGCGAATCCCATCCTAGGTAAGCATCGTTCCCTATTCCTTTTGCTGCATGCCATCCTAGTCATCAACAAATAACAGTCAATGTATATTAGCTTCGGTTGCAATTTAATATCATCAATGTTACAACCCTCTCCCTATCTATGATGCATGTGTCCATTTTTAAAGAGGTAATCTCACACCTTTCAGACCGCCTTGTGTGGCCTGACCCAAATGCAAGTGAGCAGATGACACTCAATGCATTAATGATACCTTCAAGTCGCTTTCTGACACCACAATGGAGTACATACAAACATGGGGAAGAAGTCTTGAAGCCTAATCCTTAACAAAGGCCACTACTTTTTCCCATGATGCAAAAAGAATAGGAAGAGTGCTTTCAAGGACAAACATGGCATCGCATTATCTGATCAATGCACCCTTTCACTTGAATATTTTTTTTGTTCTAAATATCATCCATATCTTAAGATTAATTTTGATAGTAGTGTTAGAAATAGAAGTAGAAATATTGGTTTTGTGATCCATAATTTTGTATCCAAATTTATAGTAGTTGGGGGTAGTCATCTCTTTGAGCTCTCGATTCTTGCTATGGAGTTTCGAGCCACGTGAGCTAGGATCGTTTATACACATCGAATCTTACGTGCCGATCATTTGATCATTGAGGATGACTTGATCACGATTATGATTTGGATTTAGGAGTGTATGTGGGGTAATACAGTCCATCCCCCTTTCATAAGACATATCGATTTTATTGAACGGCTGTGCGGATCTTATCATCAAACACATCTTTTGGAAGGCAAATATGGCAATTGATTAGGTGACTGCTTTTATTGTGGAGCACTATGAGTTGTCATTTTGGACTGAAATGAGGGAGATCCCGAGGCCACTTTGGAATATTTTATTTTTTAATTTTTTTGGATGCATTTACACAAGAATACAAAAAAAGCTAATATTATGTCTCCAAACAGCGTGGTAATGACCAAAAGACTTCGTACACGCCAAGTGGACGGCACCGGGGAAAGATCCCTTGGCATCCACATCATTGTTGTGGCTCCACCTTGGTGAGCAGGAGGCCCGATTTAGGCATAGGCCGCCATCATGCACTACAATAAGAAGTGCCAATGGTGGTGGAGCCACCACTCACGGGGGTAGTTTTCAATTCTTGGCCCACTGCTCTACCCATGCTCCTATGGATCAATGTTACTTGGAGCTTATTGTGGCTTGCATTGCAGTTCTGGATCTTTGAGGGGACACCGTTGGAGTGTCAAATAAATGAAGCCCACATATGCAACAACTCTTATAGTATATACGTACGTACATACATACATACATACAACTCATGTAGGGCAGGGTTTGTGTTTTTCACATGAAAGAAGGACTCAACTTTCTTTGTGTGAATCTATCATTGGATCGCAAAATGACCACCTTGAAATTTGCCCAGACAGATGGATGGAGTTTAAAGTGCTTTGAGATATATGCAGATCATTATTTGAAGGTTGATGTCGTGATCATTCTTTCACGCAAAGGATACAACCCAAACCCATGATTGGATAAAGCAGGACATATATGCTCTGATCTCATCCGATCACCCACCATTGACCATTGCACACCATGCACCGATGACATGATTTGAGCCAGACCTCCCTACTTCAATCAAAGATCAAAGAGGAATTCCCATTGTTAGGGTATATTGCTTGATTGAGATTTAATGCAATAAATGAGTGGATGGGATCAATCCATTATTATTTGAGTAGCCATGGTTAAATGTTAGTTATAGTGCTTCAAGGTGCATGACCAAATGTATGAATGCATGTGCATAAGCGTAAAGTTGGAGGGCCAATTCTTTTGCAATTTGGTTGTCCGCATCTCGGTGTCAGAAAGGGGAGTGGGGTGTGGGGGAAGGGGAAAAGCCTTGGAAACAAAGCAAAACTATGGAAGTAGAAACTCTGATACGTCCCTTGCGTCGGACAAGCAGAGGACGCTTCAACAAGTTTGAAAGGGAGATGAACAAATTGGGAATGGGTCTTTATGTGGAGCCCATGCGCTACACCAACTTCCACCCATCATGTTGACTAGATCCTGCATCACTATTTTGTATTCATGAACAGGGTTCTATAGCCATCATGGAGAAGGCATTAGAGGATAAAAAAAGATAGCTCTTTGAGAAAGTGAAGTGGGTAAAGGAGAAGATTGCATTAGTGGTGCATAAAGATAAGGTAAAGCCAGAGGGGGCTTTTTTCCCCATGTTGTATTCTTTCTCCCTTGTTCTTCGGATTAATTCCTCACTACCTTTCTGACAAGTGGACCATGGAATGTACTGGATGGGGCCATGACGATTAATATTATCACCATTTCAAGATTTTTCTAAGATCTATGGTAATGATTAATAATAGAATATAAATTCAACATTTTTGTAATGTCTTTTTATATTAACTTTACAAGCCATTTTAGTAGCTGATAAAGATAGTTGAGGGAATCTATGTATAATGTAGAATTTGCAAACTTGGCTCTTGATATACTATGTTGACTAGGAAGTATATGTGATGTGTGGTCTATCTATCCCAGGTAGACTACTTTGTACTAAAATTAGCCAAAGGAGCAATAACTCTAGAAAGGGTTTTCTATATGTTTACATCACATTCTAGTTAGCATGATATCCAAAGTAAAAGAATAATATCCTACAAGTCAATTGCATGAGTGATATGATGGGATATTTTCTGTATTTTATTTTTCTAATTCATATATTTGACATCAATTATTAATAAAATTAAGTATTTTGTTTCACTATATGCTGCATGTTGATATTTATTTAAGATTATAATGAACCCCATAGATTAAGATAGTGATTTTAGGACTATGATAAGATTATATCAGTGAGACCTAAATCTTTGATAATCTTAATTTAAAATATTTTCAATCATAGGATCATTGATTCGGAGATCAATGATATCGGTAAGATTGGCACATCCTATGCATGCTCGATAGATAGGATGGTTGATCTCAAAATTACCTATATAGTGACACTAATACAAGGATATAAATATTCATTGAAGAATGAGTTCACTGAATTGACCTAACAAGAGAATATCTGATGAAGCTTTATATGCATATCAGCTGATTGTTTTCTAGTGGAAGTAGTGCATGTAATCCTTAGACCTAAGATCACCATAGTGCTTTATGTATATGAATCTATATTTTGGTTCATTCCTTAGTATGAACCTCTGAGGCTTGTGTGGAATATTCTGGGCACGATGAAGTATGCATGAAGATTGTGAATTATCAACAAAGAATCGATCATTCCTTATAAGGGGAGAGAATATCCTATGTGATCTCATAGGTTGATGGCTCAACAAGACTTTGGTCAAAACGGAATGATAATTAAAAAAAAATTTTAATGTGTCATCATCTCTAAATCGAGATACATATGGATAAGTATTTGAGCTTGACATAATTTTCTGTCTATAGCTTATCTAAGATGTTGTATGATCGAATGATTAAATTGCATGATAACTCATCATTGAAGGATTTTTTTAATATTTTCATCAAAATTTTATATCTTCTGAATAGTTATGATATGTTGCTAGACATCAATCTTGACTTATAGACTCATAAGAATTAAAGAGTTTAATTCAGCAATCAATCAAAAGAAGTTCTAATTAATTGATGCATTTGGGTTGGCCTATTTTAATTGAGTTAGTTTGGTCATAAGCTTGAATCTACTGCTAGCTAGATATGGAATCCAATGGATCACGTACTAAGAGATTTGATCATGAACTAATCTAATTCAATTTATAGAAAATCTTATAGATTTAATTGACATGCTAGCACATGAATTAACCTAAGTTTTCAATCAAACTTAGCCCAAAGGTGTTTGAGCTAACCTAGAACTTGATGCTTTGACCTAATCTGATTAGGCTCAAACCTATAGACTCCTAGGTGTCTAAATCTTATCACATAAAGTATTTCATGTGAACCTAAACTCCTCCATGCCATTTATTATCAATGCCATATTTATTTAAGGCTCCCAAAAGGAAGAGTCTTTTTGGGCTACTCCTCTTAAATCACCACAAAAAAAATAGACTATTAACGACGGCTATTTGAAATTTGCTAATAGTCATTTTGCTATCGCTAATTGTATTAACAATAGTACACTATTGTGAAAAATTCGATGGAAATAACTTCATCACTAATTATCATTATTAGCGATGATAAATTCACTGTCACTAATAACGATAATTAGCGATGATATTAGTGATAAAAAATCATCGTTAATAATTTTAATTTTTTTCTTAATTGAAGTGTTAAAAAACTATTAGCAATGACCATTATCGTTGCTACTACCATTGTTAATAGTTTTTTAATTTTTTAATGAAGATTTTAAAAAACTATTAATGACAGCAGATGTCATCGCTAATAGTTTTTAATTTTTAAAAAAAATTATAATTAAATATTTTAAAATCTATTTTAATCATATTAACAAGAAATAATATTTTTTATAATTTATTATAAATAAAATAATAATTATTTAATATAATTATAAATATAAAATTAATTATATTATATTAAAAATACAAATTATATAATTTTATAAATTTATACTGTTTTATAAGTATCAAAATTACATACATATAAAAAAAAAAAATCATGCAACATCCTTCTCATCGTCCTCCTCATCTTTCTTCTACTCCTGTAGTTGGTGGATGAAAGTCGGATGTCCCAGTATCCTGTAATAAAAAAAATAAAATATTATTAATAAGTTTTGATACGAAAGTGTATATGCCGATATGGAGATGTATATTTCGATATAATACTTCGATTTTCAAACAGATTGTTCCTATATGTTCTATTCGATAATATGGAGCTATAAACAGCTCTGGTCTATCGTTTGGATGGTTAGATTGAATTTTTACCCTTTATATCTTCTTTTCAGACTTAAGTCTAAATATGTGAAGCTTTTAAATATAAAAATTTAAAATAATTTTATTCATCTACTGTGATGGCTGTGACAACGAGCTCAACTGATCGTGCAGATGTGGATCTCGAAGAATCTTAACGATCATATCGTGGATGGCATCTCTGAAGCTCTGAGGTCGCTAGCTCCAAAGTCTCTGCACGATCTCCTCCACATATGCGTCAGTCCATAACTGGGTTGTCAAGTCCTGAGCAGAGTATCGAGCTGTTGGAGGATCGAAGCTATGGTCGAATCTTATGACCCGACTCCTACTCACCCCTTCGATAGTTCTGAGTCATCCCTCGAGGTCAAGGAGGGACTGGGAGGATGGATCCTCGCCATACCGTGATATGAGATATTTCACGTAATCTGCCTATATAAGTTAGAAATTCATTAGTGCATACATATCAGTGTATATAAAAATTTAATAAATAATATTTTAAGTTTGTTACCACGATCTATCGAGTCTAGGATCTAAGTAGTCACTAGTCCTCCTAGATTGATGTATGGCCTCTTATATCTGTAGCATCCTGGTGCACGATCCAGTTGCCGTGTCTATAATAAATAAATAATAAAATTAAATTAATTAAAATATACATGTAATCAATTCAATATAAAATTAATTTAAGTGTAAAATTTTTATCAATCTATCGGCCACAACATGTGTGCCAATGGAGCTGCCAATGTGCTTGATTGGATGCTACTAGGCGGACTGATTCTGCTATGCCCTCGCGGCCTACCATAGTACTCCTCAGTACTCCACTGGTCACAGAGGGCCTCCCATATATCCATCCACATCTAGTGATTTGTGTAAGATTTTCAGTCCAAGGGTGACTTGGAATTGAAGTGTTCTATGACAGATTATCGAAGGCTGTACTGCCCATCCCGGAATCTCTGTATGGCCACCTCCTCAAAGGTCCGACGGTCAGCCTTCTCATCTTGAGGAGTCTCGAATCGATAGTATCCCTGCAAGTAAAAGCAACTATATATTAATTGTTGGGTTCCGGTAGCGCAGCGGAAGGATTAGGTGTTTAAAATTTTCATTCAAAACATCCGATGCATCAGAAATCCAAATACCCAGAAATTCTTGACTATAATAATCAAAGCATAATTAATATAAAGTTAGATAAGAAGAATACCTGTAGCATTAATTTTAATTTTCATGAGGCATCCAAGTGTCCGCCTTCCAATGGTGATCCACACAGAAATTGAACCAAAGACAGTGCTCCTTCTTCTCCTTGCTTCAAGAGTTCTAGTCCCTAGAACTCGACTAGCCCTGTACCGATCAGATTCTCTAAGAACCTGACTCCACCCTCTCAAAACCTCCTTTGAACTTCTGATTTCTCTTTTTAAGGACCCTCACAACTCTTATTAGGATTAGATAAGGCTTTGTCTTAAATCCCAAAGTCTTGTCTTAAAACTAAGATAGGTTGTAAGAAAGAAAGGAGAGCAACAGAGATAAAATTGGAAACTCGATCTGACTACCTCGGACATCCAGTGCTCAGGCCAATTTATAGCCACCAGAGGGATGCCAAAAGGGAGGAACACGCCCAACAAAAAAGTCTTATCTGATCTGATTATCAGAGATAAGAGTTCCTTCAAGCAGAAGGACTCTTATCAATGATATATGGATCAGCATCCTCATCTGCGTGCATGACCAGAGAAGGAATATTTTCACATCCCTTCTCCAATCAGAAAAATCTATAAAAATCCACATTCATAGGCAATTCAATCTTGATCTCAGATCACCTAATAAGGAGATCAAAAAATAGTGATCCTCGCACCTCTTCATGCAAGTGCTGATAATTGTGCGCTCGCGCACGTGAGGAAAATTTTGGCATCCGTTTGGCCATCAGATAAGTCTGAAATTTTTTTTAAAAAATCACCAAAAATAGCTTATCAAATGCGAAATATTATCACAAAAAATTATTTCAATTTGAAAATATTTGATTAGGAGAAGGACTCTCCAAAATATAGAAAGATGCAATACATCTGCGTGTGCACGCGAGAGACTCTTCTCGTTTCCAATTTTCTTCCACTCTAAAAATTTTAGAAAAAATCCATATCATGCTTTAAGATGTGCACCAGAGGATGAAAGGTGATGTGGGATGCCACATGCATTTTAATCCCATGCCAAAAGGACTCTTTTCTTCTGGTCATGCCAACATGCACATGCAAAACTTGTTTTGCACCAAGAGTCCACCACAACTTGAACTGTTCATAATTGGCATTAATTTGGAATTTGATGCCCCAATTTAGGCTGTTTCTAGGTGGCACGATCTGACCCAAATGCCCACCAAATTAGGCTAGCTAATTAGCAAGGGATGAGATTAAATTGATCTCCAAAGGAGCTAGGATTTTCACACATATTAGCATGCTTATCGGAATCCTGATTGAATCCAAAATTTCAATTAACCTTTTTCAAAAGGATCCTTGGCCAATTTTTATATGTGTATGACCCATTGGGTTCTACATCTAGCCAGCAGTAGGTTTGGATGCAAGTTGATCAAATTTGATTAGATTTCAATCTAACTGATTTAGGTCCAATTGAACTAATTTGAGCTCAACAATTAGAATCCTTTGTAATTAGCGATCGAATTAAACTCTTTAATTCGATTAAAAATTTACAAATCAAGATTGATGTCTAGCAATATATCATGACTATTCAGAAGATATAAAATTTGATAAAAATATTAAATATATTTTTCAGTGGTAAGTTACCATGCAATTCAGTCCTTCGATCATCCCTGCACGCTGAATATGTTCAGGAGTATGGAACCATGTCAGACTCAAACACATATTCATCTCGATTCTCAATTAACCAATGATGACTCTAATAAAGAAGTATTTGAAACTCTTTCTAATCTCCTTCCTACTTTTGGCCAAAAAATTTTTCCTTAGTCATCTAGGATTGAGAATACATAGGATGCGATCTCCTCTTACTAGGAGTGATCAATTCCATATTGACCTACTCACAATCTTCATACACACTCCATCATATCCAGAATACTCTATACATATCTTAATGCCATGCCTAGGTATGAACCAAAATATGGGTTCATATGCATAAGATTTTATGGTGGTCTCAGGTCTAAGGATCACTTGCACAACTTTCATTTAGAGAACCATCTTTGACATGCAAGTAAGGCTTCCATAAGATATTCTCTTTCATCGAGTCAATTCAGTAGACTTATTTTCTAAATAAGCACCTACATCCTTGTATTAGTATCCCATATATAAGTGGCTAGTGAGATCTACCACCCTCTCCATCAAGCATACATAAGATATGCCAGTCTATCTCGAACATTGATCTCCAACTCAATACTCCTACGATCAGGAATATTTAAGATTATAGTTTTAAGATTTTAGGTCTCATCAACATGACCCATTTATATCTCCTAAAATCATTATCCTAATCTTTGGGGTTCATCATAATCTTAGATATAATAAGATGCAGCTAAAATGATGAATCAATGTCTCAAATAACAAATGTCATTATATGAGTTAGAAAATTACAAAGAAAAGTCCTATCGCAACACACTTACGATTGGCTTATAGGACACTCTTCTTTCAATCTCTTCCTTGCACTAAAGTCAATCGTCTTTGTATCTCATACAATCAAGATGGCAATCATATAGTTGCTATGGTATGGCCTTAGTGAATGGGTCTGCTATATTATTTTTTGTATCTACTTATTTAAGGACAACATCTTGTCTCTAACGAGATGAAAGTGTCTGAGGATGTGCTTAAATTTTTGATGAGATCTAGATTCCTTAGATTTAATAACGGCCCCAGTGTTATCACAATAAAGTGGCACTGGTCTTTCAATTTCAGGAACGATTTCTAAATTCATGATGAATTTTTTTATTCAGGCAGCTTTCTTAATGGCTTCACTAGCAGCGATGTACTCTATTTCAGTAACTGAGTCAGTTACTGTCTGCTGCTTGAAACTCTTCCAATTCACTACCCCACCATTTAGGGTAAATACATATTCTGATATTAACTTGCTATCATCTGGATCAGATTGAAAATTAAAATCTGTATATCCCTCTAGTTTAACTTTGATCCTCAACCATATATGAGAAAAACATCTTTAGTCCTTCTTAGGTACTTCAGAATATTTTTCACAGCTTTCTAATGATCCTCCCCTGGATCAGCCTGAAATCTGCTAGCTACGCATAAAGCATAAGCTACATCAGGCCTGGTATATAGTATCGCATACATAATTGATCCCACAACTAAAGCATAAGGGATTTCATTCATCCTCTTCCTCTCTTTTGGTGTCTTAGGACATATTTTCTTAGAAAGATGTATACCATGACTTGCAGGCAGGTAACCTCTCTTACTTACCTCCATATTAAATCTCTTTAATATGAGATCTATGTACCATGACTGGGATAAGCCTAACATCCTTTTAGATCTATCTCTATAGATCTTTATACCTAGTATATAGGATGCTTCACCCAAGTTTTACATGAAAAACTTATTCGATAGTCAAGTCTTAATCGATTGCATCATTGGGATATCATTTTCAATAAGCAGTATGTCATCGACATATAGAATCAAGAAGATAATAACACTCTCACTTGTCTTCTTATATACATATGGTTTATCCTTATTTTGATAAAGTCAAACACTTTGACCGTCATATCAAATAGGATGTTCCAACTCTTCGAAGCCTGCTTCAATCCATAGATGAATCTCATTAACTTGCATACTTGATTTGCCCTCCCACTTGAGATAAATCCCTCTACCTGAGTCATATAGACCTCTTCCTTAAGATTGCCATTGAGAAAAGCGATTTTGACATCTATCTGTCAGATCTTATAATCGTAGTATGCCGCTATAGCAAGCAAAATCTGGATAGACTTGAGCATAGCCACTGGTGAGAAAGTTTTATCATAGTCAATTTCTTGCTTTTATCTGAAATTCTTCGCCACCAACCTAGCTTTATAGATTTCTACTTGGTCATTTGCTCTGATCTTCTTCTTGAAGACCCACTTGCATCCTATTGGGGTCACACCCTCAGGTGTATCAACCAAGATCCACACTTGGTTAGTGTACATCGAGTCCATCTCAGATTTCATAGCTTTCAGCCATTTGTCTGAGTCTCTACTCATGATAACTTCTGAATAGGTCAGTGGATTACCATCTTGAATGATGTTGATCGAATTGTCATTGTCAATGATAAAACTATATCTCAGAGGTGCTTGATGTACTCTATCTGACCTTCAGAGAGGAGGTGTGCATTGTGGATGTACCTCATCCTTGGGTACTTCTGATTGAGGATCTTCTTGTGGTCCAACCATAGGTATTTCTGGATCGGTTTGTAGATCATGAACTTTCATAAGTTCAATATTCCTCTCACTATCTCCTTCTTGAATGAATTCATTTTTCAAAAACATGACGTGCCTACTAACAAATACTTTTTATTCAGTAGGATGGTAGAAGTAGTATCCATTAGTTTTCTTAGGATACCTTATGTTGGGTATAAAATATCCACAGCCGAAGTCCTCAGTGGAATCGACTACATGACAACTCCGCCCGGACTCCTACGGGAGCCGGGCTCCACCGCCGACATCGACTACAGGACAGCTCCGCCCGGACTCCTACGGGAGCCGGGCTCCGTCCTCAGCATTGACCGCTGGTAGGCCTCGTCCGGACTCCTACGGGAACCGGACCTCCCCTCTGACTTTAATTGCAGGGAGACTCCGCCCGGACTCTTATGGGAGCCGGGCTTCATCCTCGACGCCAACAACTTCAGCCGCAAGCAGACTCCACCCGGACTCCTACGGGAGCCGGGCTCCGCCGCCGACATCGACTACAGGACAGCTCCGCCCGGACTCCTACGGGAGCCGGGCTCCGTCCTCAGCATCAACCGCTGGTAGGCCTCGTCCGGACTCCTACGGGAGCCGGACCTCCCCTCTGACTTTAATTGCAGGGAGACTCCGCCCGGACTCTTATGGGAGTCGGGCTTCATCCTCGACGCCAACAACTTCAGCCGCAAGCAGACTCCGCCCGGACTCCTACGGGAGCCGGGCTCCGCCGCCGACATCGACTACAGGACAGCTCCGCCCGGACTCCTACGGGAGCCGGGCTCCGTCCTCAGCATCAACTGCTGGTAAGCCCCGTCCGGACTCCTGCGGGAGCCGGACTTCGCCTTTAACCTTGATTGCAGGAAGACTTCGCCCGGACTCCTGTGGGAGCCGGGCTCTGTCCTCGATTCCAACGGCTGCAGACAGTCTTCGTCCGGACCTCTACGGTGGCCGGACTCCGACCACTGCCGAACTTCAGCCGACAGATCTGCACTCCCAGGCCACAATCACGGCCACGATTTTGCTACATTTCCTGCGGTGGATTCCGCGCAGCTCCACCACTCCCTGACAGACCGCAGTAACGATCGCAGCACTGCTCCACTCCCTATGACGGATCCCACGCGGCTCCATTACTACCTGACCAGCCACGATAAACGGCCATGATCCTGCTCCACCTCCTGCAACGGATACTGCGCGATTCTCCCATCCACTGGCAAGTCACGACGACAAACGCCGCCCCACTTCACGCGGCAGACTTCACGTGGCACGCCCCAGCGATAGCCACGGGTCCGTTCCACTACACTTCGCCGCAAACTCCGCCTGACCCTGGGCAGTCCACTGCCAGACGATTACAAACATCGCCATCAATCTGTTGCTTCCTTCGCCTATAAAAGGGGGACCCAGATACGTTATTCTATAAGCTCATTTCTTATCTCAAAACTCTGCTAAATTCTCCGTTCGAGCACTCCATTCTTGTTGAGGCAGAGAACTGACTTGAGCATCGGAGGGTCTTGTCGGAGCAACCCCACCTCCGGTTTAGACTTCCTTTGCAGGTCCCGGCGGCGACCGCGACTTCCCCGACTCCAGCTTCTCCGGCGCAAGCAGATTTTTGCACCAACAGGATTGGCGCTAGAAGAAGGGCGAACCTTCGCAGTACCCTTGTTCTTAAAGGAGTGTTCAACGGAGCCGCCTCCGATCGTCTCTCCGACACCCACTCCTAATTTTCCCCCGCGAGATCCACGCTCGATGCCTCCACGCAAGGCGTCCACACGACGGTCCACGGCCTCCGCGGCCAGATCTCAGGCTCTGGCCTCCCCTCCTGTTTCCCAGCCTCCTCCTCCTCCTCCAGCGGCGGCGGTCGGCGCGGAGCAATTTGACTTGCTGGCACAGCAGGTCAGAGGCCTCATCGAAGCTGTGCAAGCAATGCAGCAGCAGCAACCGCAGGCATCGGCACACCCGGAAAGGGCATCTCCGAAATGTCAGAACCCGGCGGTGGGGCGGGCCACCTGGGCCAGCCACCCCATCCTTCCCGAGAAAACAAATCCGAGGGTAGAGAGCCCTCAATCGGACCACGACTCCACCCCTGGAAGATCCCTGCCTCCGCTCTGTCAGAGGACCCTCGAGACTCGAAGTCGAGAGGATTTCCTGGACCGGAGGCTCCAGGAGATGAACCGGCGGATTGAAGAACTCCGCCACGCGCCCCCCGCTCATGGTGAGGATATTTGTACTGACCCTCCTTTCTCTCAAATGATCATGCAGGAACCGATCCCGCCAAACTTCAAGCTTCCCCAGTTCGAAAGCTACGACGGGACTTCGGACCCGGTTGATCATCTGGAGGCCTTCCGGACGATGATGCTACTTCACGGCGCTCCTGACGCCATCTTATGCCGGGCTTTTCCGTTTACTTTGAAGGGAGCAGCGAGGAACTGGTACTCGGCTTTGAAGCCGGGGACCATCTTTTCCTTCGATCAAATGAGCCACCAATTTGTGGCCTATTTTGTCAGCAGCCGGCGTCCCCGGAAGGGTTCGGAGTCCCTCATCAACATCAAGCAGAGGGAAGGGGAGTCCATACGGGCCTACGTCAACCGCTTTAACATCGCGGCATTGGAGGTCCGAAACTTGGACCAATCAGTTGCCATGGCCGCCCTGAAAGGTGGCCTTCAGAAGAATGATCTTTTGTTCTCCCTGGAGAAGAAGTACCCCAGGGATTTTGCCGATTTACTGGCTCGGGCTGAAGGATACGCCCGACCGGAAGAAGCCTTCAAAATGAAGGACGAAGAGACAGCAAGGGAGCGGCAAGCGGGAGATTCGAGTAAGCCCGCAGTTGAGAAAAGGCCAAAGGAAGCCCGGCCGCATTCCCGATCCCCTCCTGGACATAAGCGCGCCCATACTCCACCCCGGGCACGCAGGCAGAGAAGCCCGGACCGCGGGGTTCGGCGGGACTCCCCACCAAGGAGATTTCGCAACTACGCCCCCCTCAACGCCTCGAAGGCCCAAGTATTAATGGAGGTCAGGGAGCAGCTCCCTAGACCGAAGAGGATGCGCACACACCCCGGGAAGCGCAACCCCAACAAGTTCTGCCTCTACCACCGCGACCACGACCACGACACAGAGGAATGCATCCAGCTCCAGGACGAGATCGAGGAGCTCATTCGGCGAGGTCGACTCGACAGATTCATCCGCCGCAGGCCTGAGGGTAGAGGAGACCGGCCAAGAGCCCTTCCACAGCCTGAACCGCAGAGAAGGGAGAAGCAACCCGGGGACCGACCTCCCATCGGGACCATCGACTCCATCACCGGAGGGCCTCAAGAAGGAGCGGGAAAACTGTAAATGTATCACTTACGATTTCACCTTGAATCTATTTTCCTTTCTACCTAACATGCCCTTCCCACCTGGCGTAGATTTATTATGACTGGATATGATCCCTCCAAAAACAAAGCCATATCAGGAACAGGAGGAGAACCTCGTCCTGACATGAGCAAAGTCAAAGGCCCGATTCTTTTAGACCGGATGGGGGGAGAGGCCTTACAACGCCCTAATGTGCCCCCACAGCCATGTCAGGAACAGGAGGAGAACCTCGTCCTGACATGAGCAAAGTCAAAGGCCCGGTTCTTTTAGACCGGATGGGGGGAGAGGCCTTACAACGCCCTAATGTGCCCCCACAGCCATGTCTGGAACAGGAGGAGAACCTCGTCCTGACATGAGCAAAGTCAAAGGCCCGGTTCTTTTAGACCGGATGGGGAGAGAGGCCTTACAACATCCTAATGTGCCCCTACAGCCATGTCAGGAACAGGAGGAGAACCTCGTCCTGACATGAGCAAAGTCAAAGACCCAGTTCTTTTAGACCGGATGGGGGGAGAGGCCTTACAACGCCCTAATGTGCCCCCACAGCCATGTCAGGAACAGGAGGAGAACCTCGTCCTGACATGGGCAAAATCGAAGGCCCGGTTCTTTTAGACCGGATGGGGGAGAGGCCTTATAGTGCCCTAACGCGCCCCCACAGTCAGGCTGGTAATGAGGGGAGAACCTCACACCGGCTCGAGCAAAATGGAAGGCCCGGACTCTTACGGAAGCCGGGTTCCGTTCACGATGCAAAGGAAGACTTCACCCGGACTCCTACGGGAGCCGGGTTCCGCCTACAAGGAAGACTTCATCCGGACTCCTACGGGAGCCGGGTTCTGCCTACAAGGAAGACTTCACCCGGACTCCTACGGGAGCCGGGTTCCGCCTACAAGGAAGACTTCACCCGGACTCCTATGGGAGCCGGGTTCCGCCCGCAAGGAAGACTTCATCCGGACTCCTACGGGAGCCGGATTCCACCCGCAAGGAAGACTCCACCCGGACTCCTACGGGAGCCGGGTTCCGCCTACAAGGAAGACTTCCCCCAGACTCCTACGGGGGCCAGGTTCCGCCTACAAGGAAGACTTCAGCCGGACTCCTACGAGAGTCGGGCTCCATCCACGACTTTCGCAGCAAGGGTTAATGGTGGCGAAACCTGGCCGGCTAACAAGATCAGATGAAAGGAAAAAGCTCCCTCCCAACGATGTCAACATCAGGCAAGTCAGATGGCAAGAAAGGTTCGGCAGACAGCGATATTAGTGCAGCACGCGGACGAGGTAACGCAAAACACTCTTTTTATTCCATTTCCGATATACACACTACAAAGCCAGGAAGGCCAAGGAAAGAAGGGCAAAACGACAAAAAGGAAGTAACTACATGATAAGACAGAAAGACAAAAAGAGCTCTAAGGAGGCCCTGCTCCCTCCGACATAGAGTTATCTATGCCGTCCCTCAACCAGGACTGCCTCAGATTCTCTATTTCTCCTTCTAGCTCTTCCCTCTTCCGCAGCGCGTCCTGGAGCGCCCGACGAAGTTGCTGGCTCTCGGCCTCCGCTTCTCGATGCCTCTTCCTCAAAACTTCGGACTCCGCCTCCGCGTCTGCGATGGCCCGCCGCTCAAGTGCCAGTTGGATCTTCACTTGTTGCAGCTCGGCTGTCTTCTCCCCGAGGGAGACAGAAATTCCTTCAACAGTGCCTCTCAGGGCTTGGAGCTCTTCAGAATCTTGGGCGGAAGTAAGCTGCGCCCTGTTAACCAGCTGCCTCTGGAGATGAACGACTTCGTCGGTCGCCGTCCGAAATCTTCCTTTATACTCTTCCACCTGCCGGCGCCAGCTAGCCCGCTGCACGTCGTGGCTCATCTCGGCGTCTTGAAGCTGCTTCAGAAGGTCGGAGACCTTCTGCGACCACTTCTGTTCATCATCGACCCGGGCCAAGAGCCGGGATGAATTTTCTTCCAGCTGGTCGATCTTCCTCTTCGCAGCTGACAGTTCCACCTTAAGGGCGCTGATCCTGGCTTCTTGAGCCCAAATACGGTCGCTGGTGCTCTTCTTGCACTCCTCGAGTTCCTTTGCGAAGTTCGCCTTCCTCTGGCTGTAATCCATGATCGCCTTCACATGGAGACTCCGAAAGTGGGCGGCCTCAGCGGCGGCTTCAGAATGGCCTTCTCTCGATTTGTGGAGCTCGCCTTCCGTCTGCTTCAACTTCTTTGTCAGGTGAAGGACCTCCTTTTTCAACCGCTGGATTGTCGATTTCAGTGGGACCCCCAGGGGCAAGGGGAGTGCTTCTGCAGGGCACTGCCATCGAAAGGCAAAAGCATCAGGGAACGACTCATTGCAAGGAGAAAAGCAAAAAGAAGGAGGAGGGGGAAGGAGAAGCCATCCACAACAAGAAATTCGACTTTATTGATTGAATAATTTTGAAGACAAACAGAAAGAAAATATTGCGACAAAATAAGGGCACAAGATCAGAGGTCTCAGACCTCAGGGGCGGGAGGTGGAGAACTCGGCGTGGGGGGTGCGACCGCGGTGGCGGCAGACGAGGGACCGACCTCATCTTCGGACTCCTCAAGGAAGCCGAGGTCGAGCTCGAAAAATTTGCTGGCCACCTTCTCTTGGCAGAGCTCGAACCCCTTGGTGAACGCCTCCTGGCCGAACTGGACATTCAGGTCCCTCATCTCCGCGGAGGCCTTGAATTCCTCCACCGCAAGGGCCCTGGCCTCCGAGACTAGGACCGGAGTTTGCTCGACCAAATGGGCGACCTCAGCCTCCGCCTTCCTCGCCGACTCCTCCAAGATCTGCCTCTCCTCCTCCCGGGCTTGCTTCTCTCTTTCCAGGGCCTCCTGGAGGGCGGCTACTTCAGCCGACTTCGCTTGGAGGCGGGAAACCTCGGCTTGACAGCGTTCCTCCGCCTGGAGGATGTCCCTCCTCATGCGGCTCACCACCTCGATATAGGTGAAGAGCTGGTGCCCAATCTGCAAGGACAGATAGAGAATTACGATAAAGGTCGAGTGACTGTGTAAATAAAGATCTGTTTACCTCGAGGAAGGACCCCAAAGAGTCCCAAGTCCGCTGCTCAGGATCGGCGCGGTCGATCCTCTCCACGACGTCGGACAGGATGCAGCCGTCGATCAACCGCCTGATCAAGTCCCTATCGTTGAAGGGATTCTCCGATCGCTCCTCGGAGCAGACGGACTCGTCTACAACAACTCGGTGGCTACTCGCCCTGCGAGCCACCGATTTCCTCCTCCTCCCCGCGGCGGGCGCCTCCATGGAGCGAACCCCCGGAGCGGGGGCCCCAGTCGGCGGGCTCCTCGAGGAGGCCCGGAGAGCCACTGGCTCGGCATCTGAGGGAATGTCGATGGCCGGGGCCGCCTGGACGGGTGCAGCCAAGCTCGTCTCCTCCGCCCTGGCCCTCTTCGCCGATCCGGAGGCCGCCGCGCCCTTTCTCTTCTGAGCTCTCATGCCCCTGGCGAGCATCCGCACTGCTTCGGCATCCATTCCTAAAAAAAAAAAAAAAAAAAGAAAGAAGAAAGAGGAGAAAAAGAAGCAACACCAATCAATCAAGAGTCAAAAAAAAAAAAAAAAGAGAAAGAAAAAGAAGAGAAGGGGAAGGAAAAAGTGGTAAAGAGAAGAAGAGGAGAAAGGCAAGAAAAGAAAAGATAAGATGAATACTCGCTGGATCCTGGAGGCTCAGGCCGATGTTGAAAAGAAGCTGCTCCCTCAGAAGATTAGGAAGGGAAGGAGCGGGATAAGTTAGAAGCTTCTGGGCGGCCTGGAGGTCGTCCTCCCCCAGACTGGGAGCCCGACGGACAGAATCCCTCAGAGAGCTCCAAGGGGGCAGGCCCAGTTCCAGGGTCGGACAGTGGACGAAGAGGTATTTTCCCTTCCAATTGTGGATTGAAGAAGGGGCGCCTTTCAGCAACCCCTTCTTACCAAACTGGGGGGAGAAGTACCACCAGTCCTTCGTCGAAGGATGGCGTTTGAAGGTATAAAAATACTTAAACAAGGAGAGAGACGGCTGAACCTCGACTACGTGGCAGAGGGAGAGAAACCCTATCAAAAACCTAAAGGAATTCGGAGCCACGGAAGCGAGGGAGATGTCCAAGAAGCGGAAGAGGGCAGCGACAAAGGAAGGAAGCGGAAGTCGGAGTCCGACACGGAATGCTTCCTGGTAGAAACAAAAGCGACCGGGAGGGGGAGTGCTGGCCCGGTCAGAGGGGCCTGGTAGCTCCAGGTCGTACTCCGGAGGAACTCCATACTGAACCCTTATCAGAAGGAGTTCCTCCGAAGTCAAGGAACATGGAATAACGCCCGGTGGGAAAATCGGGCGAAGCCCAGCCCCAAACGCGGGTTCGTCCACAGAGACAGGGACCTGGGGGTTTGAAGCAGAAGAACTCTTAGAACTGCTGGGAGCAGAAGAGCCAGAGGACATTTTGAGTAGTTTCGAAGGGGGGATCTAAAGGATCCTAAAAAGACGGACCGAAAGGGGAACGAGAGGCCGAAGACTAACTTGGAGGGATGCACAAAAGTAATGACGAGAAAAGAAGCCCCTAGGCGGTGAGAGGAAGGTTGGCACTAACCTATATTACTCTGAGGGACCTGAGGGACGAAAAATGGGAGGTGCCTACGGCTCGAGAAGACGCTCACTGAAGCAGGGCTCTCGAAGAGAAGACAGACACTAGTGAGAACTCAGGAATGGAGTAGGACGCCTAAAGGTGGGAGGACGGGTTTAAATAGACCCTGGGATCCGATGCCATAATGATCGTGAATCCCCCGGGCCAGTCCGCATCCGACACGTGTCCCACTCCCCCTGGCAGACGGCTAAAAGCGGCTGACGGTTGGCAGGATCATAATTGCACCGTACCTAGGCCAGTGTACCTGCGAGAATTTTGAAGCGTCCCCTCGTACCGCTCCAATTCGAAAAGACTCCGGCACGCGCATATTTAATGCCAAAATATCTGGAGGCGGCAGTGCACAGGATTCGAAGGGACGGTTTCGGCTGTGCCCATCTCTCTCTCTGTACTTCCTTCGTTTGAAATTCAAACTCGGAAGTAGGGGGACTAGTGTTGGGTATAAAATACCCACAGCCGAAGTCCTCAGTGGAATCGACTACATGACAACTCCGCCCGGACTCCTACGGGAGCCGGGCTCCGTCACCGACAACTCCAACAGCTACGAGCAGACTCCGCCCGGACTCCTACGGGAGCCAGGCTCCGCCGCCGACATCGACTACAGGACAGCTCCGCCCGGACTCCTACGGGAGCCGGGCTCCGTCCTCAGCATTGACCGTTGGTAGGCCTCGTCCGGACTCGTACGGGAGCCGGACCTCCCCTCTGACTTTAATTGTAGGGAGACTCCGCCCGGACTCTTATGGGAGTCGGGCTTCATCCTCGACGCCAACAACTTCAGCCGCAAGCAGACTCCGCCCGGACTCCTACGGGAGCCGGGCTCCGCCGTCGACATCGACTACAGGACAGCTCCGCCCGGACTCCTACGGGAGCCGGGCTCCGTCCTCAGCATCAACCGCTGGTAGGCCTCGTCCGGACTCCTACGGGAGCCGGACCTCCCCTCTGACTTTAATTGCAGGGAGACTCCGCCCGGACTCTTATGGGAGCCGGGCTTCATCCTCGACGCCAACAACTTCAGCCGCAAGCAGACTCCGCCCAAACTCCTACGGGAGCCGGGCTCCGCCGCCGACATCGACTACAGGACAGCTCCGCCCGGACTCCTACGGGAGCCGGGCTCCGTCTTCAGCGTCAACTGCTGGTAAGCCCCGTCCGGACTCCTGCGGGAGCCGGACTTCGCCTTTAACCTTGATTGCAGGAAGACTTCGCCCGGACTCCTGTGGGAGCCGCGCTCCATCCTCGATTCCAACGGCTGCAGACAGTCTTCGTCCGGACCTCTACGGTGGCTGGACTCTGACCACTGCCGAACTTCAGCCGACAGATCTGCACTCCCAGGCCACAATCACGGCCATGATTCTGCTACATTTCCTGCGGCGGATTCCACGCAGCTCCACCACTCCCTGACAGGCCGCAGTAACGATCGCAGCACTGCTCCACTCCCTATGACGGATCCCACGCGGCTCCATTACTACCTGACCAGCCACGATAAACGGCCACGATCCTGCTCCACCTCCTGCAACAGATACTGCACGATTCTCCCATCCACTGGCAAGTCACGACGACAAACGCCGCCCCACTTCACGCGGCAGACTCCACGTGGCACGCCCCAGCGATAGCCACGGGTCTGTTCCACTACACTTCGCCGCAAACTCCGCCTGACCCTGGGCAGTCCACTGCCAGACGGTTACAAACGTCGCCATCAATCCGTTGCTTCCTTCGCCTATAAAAGGGGGACCCAGATACGTTATTCTATAAGCTCATTTCTTATCTCAAAACTCTGCTAAATTCTCCGTTCGAGCACTCCATTCTTGTTGAGGCAGAGAACTGACTTGAGCATCGGAGGGTCTTGCCGGAGCAACCCCACCTCCAGGTTAGACTTCCTTTGCAGGTCCCGACGGCGACCGTGACTTCTCCGACTCCAGCTTCTCCGGCGCAAGCAGATTTTTGCACCAACACCTTACAAATTTATATTTGTCTGATTTAGCACTAAGTTTATGTCCAAAAATATTTTTGATATGAGCAGGACAGCCTCAAATCTTAAGATGTTTAAGATTATGCTTCCTTCCCTTCCATATATCATATGGTGTGCTTGCAATAGACTTTGAAGGCACTCTGTTTAAAATATATGTAGCAGTCTCTAGGACATATCCCCAGAAAGATATTGGGAGATCAGTAAAGTACATCATGGACTGCACCATGTTGATCAAAGTATAATTCCTCCTATCTGCTACACCATTTAACTGAGATGTATAAGGAGAGGTTCATTCAGAGAGAATACCTTTACTTTTAAGATAATCAAAAAATTCACTGGTTAAGTATTCTCCTCCTCGATCAGATTGAAGAACCTTGATACTTTTTTCAGTTTGTTTCTCGATCATACATTGGTACTCCTTGAACTTATTAAAGGCTTTAGATTTATGTTTCATAAGATACACATATTCAAACCTTGACAAATCATCTGTAAAGGTAATAAAATAGGAGTATCTTCCTCTGGCCTGAGTTATTCTCGATCCACATACATCTGTATGTACTAGGACTAACAACTCATTCGCCCTCTCTTCATTTTCAGAAAATAGAGTTTTGGTTATCTTACCCGTGAGACAAGATTCATAAATTCTCAATGATTCATAATCATATGGGTTAAATTTATTTTTTTTTGTATAACTTGTTAATCCTTGACTCACTAATATGACCAAGACGATAATGTCAGAGATATGTGATATTCACATCTTTTTTCTTTTTTTTCATATTTCTTTTAATGTAAAAAATATTTTCATTAAGTGCAAGAATTAAAAGATTATTATCAATACAATAAGTGCCATAAAATTCGTTAGAAAAAAAAATAGAGCATCCATTTCTCATTAGCCTTATTTCATAACCTTGTTTTATTTCATAACCTTGTTTTAACAACAAAGGTATAGAAATAATATTTCTAATGACCTTTGGCATGTAATAACAATCTTTCAATTCTAAAATTTTATCCGAAAAAAAATTAAGCATACAGATTTTCACGATCTCTATGTTATGGACTCTCCACTTGCACCATACAGCTCAAGGTCACTTTTTTTCAGACCTTTGATATTCTGTAGTCACTGTAATGAATTACAAATATACGATCCACAGGTGGTATCTAATACCCAAATATCAGAGTCTGAGCCGTTCAATGAAAAATAGGTCTGTATCATATACATACCTTTTAGTGCTGCACTTGCATCCTACTTCAATCTTGTCACTAATGTCATTGTCACTAATACTCACCAAATCCACAAAGATGGCGCTGCGGCATGAAGGTGGTGCTGCAGCACAAAGACGGTGCTGCATGGCAGGAGACGGTGCTGCACGGCATGAGAAGAAGGGGAAGGGGTGAGGAAAGAAAGATGAAGGGAAGAAGGGGGAAAGAGAAAGATGGAGGGAAGAAGGCAGGAGGTGAGTCAGTGGCTCGAGGAGGCGGGCTGGGGGGTCGGGGCTCGAGGAGGTGGCTGATGGCTCAGAGAAGTCAAATTTGATGGTGGGGGAAAGAGGGGGACTAGAGGTAGTAGGAGGAGGTAGGCCGAGGGCTTGAAGAGGCAGCCAAGGGCTCGGAGAGGCAGGAGAAGGTCGGGGGCTCGGGGAGACGGTTGAGGGCTTAAGGAGGCAAGAGAAGGCTGGGGGCTCGGGAAGGCAGGAGGCGGTCGGGGGCTCGTAGCCTGGGGCTCGGGGAGGCGGGAGGCGGTCGGTGGCTCGAGAGGCGGTCGAGGGCTTAGGGAAGCAGGATCAATGGCCGGGGGCTCGGAGAGGTGGGATTCGATAGTGGGGGAAAGAGGAGGATCGGAGATGGGGTAAAGAGAGGGGTGACGGGGGGTTCCGAGATGGGGGAAAGAGGGGGAGAAGGAAAAGTGAAAAGTTGAAAATTGGATGGGGGGTGAAATAGGGGTAGTATTAGCGGTGGCAAATTTACCATTACTATAACCATCACTAATTTTGTTAGTGACGACATAATAAAATTTTTCATTGCTACTAAGGTTATGGTCGAATTTAAAAAAAATACTAGTTATTAGCGACGGCATGCACTCCATCGTTAATGCCCTTGCTAATAACCAATTAAGCTATCGCTAATAATTTATCAACTTTTAGCGATGGAAAGAGTTTTGATTATAATATTCTGTTGGTGAATAACACTATTAGCAATGGCTTTTTTTCCATTGCTAATAGCCGTTGTTAATACATAAATTTTTTATGGTGAATTTCCTGCCTAATCCATGTGCCATCTGATGGTGCCTTGAAGAGTGTGTGCAGAAAGGAAGAGTCCTTCTATTTTAAGTCTCTTCCACACCCTTTTGTTTCCACAGAGAATTAATCTCACACAGAAACCAAAATATTTGGTCCCATATGAGAATATGTTGCACCAAAGGAAGTGTTCGTATTCTGCGCCCCTTGGTTTCTTGTAAATAAGGGGTGTTCCAATTGGGTTGGCATGGATTTGGAAGAGAACTTAGGTGTAGGTTTTGAAGAGAAAAAGAAAGGAAAAAAATTAGAAGAAAGAAAGGAAAGAAAGAAAACTAAGAGAGAAAAAATAAGAGAGGAAAGAAATCAATTAGAAAAGCAGATTGTCTGCCTTTCTAAGAGATTGAAATATTCAAGTGTTGGATATCCAAATTAGAATAAGTGTGTCAATCTTTTGAGAAAAGATTTTAGAGGTGCTCCTTGTAGAGTATTTGGAAGGATATCAGGTTGTAGTGCACTTCGTCCTTAAAAATGAAAATCTGTTGGATTCTTATGAAGCTATCTTCAGTATAGCACCAGATTGGAAAGATCCGTGATCGATCTTATATGGACTATCATTGGAGGATATCCACATGGGTGTCTTATGAAGATCATTCCTACATCTGATTATCATCTTCTGGAAGGTATAATTCTTATCTAATTTCTTATATATGTTATATTTGATTGTAATTAGCAAGGTTTTTTTTGGGATTGAGTTTCGATTTGTATGTTTTTAATAGTGAAAAGCATGTTAAGATTTTTAAAAATCATATTTTGATGAATAATTGAAAGGATGGGCACTGGAAAGGGAACTGTAAGTATTATCTTGCAAGCTTGTAGTAAAAGGAAGCAAATGTTGCTAAAGGTTTATATATAATACAAATAAATTTATCATTAAGTATTTCAACTTTAAATTTTTGGATATTAAATACCACTTGCGGTTCACACTTATGCAAATCATTGTAGGAATTGTAGGGAATAAAAAAATTGAATGAAGGTGATTTCATGCTTTTAGGTGCTTGTGGAGAGTTCATCCAATTCGAAGCCATAGAAATCTTGTTTTTGAAGTTGCCTTCGGATAAAATTTTAAAATTAGAAGACTATTACTATATGTCTAATATTATTAAAAATATTATTTCAGTTCCAATATTATTAGAATGTAGTTTTGAAATAAGAGGAAAGGATACGGGTTGCTTATTTATCATTCTAATAAATTTTATCGTAATATTTTTATAGATAATAATTTTTTATTCTTATCACTTAATGATAATATTCTTCATATTGATCAAATGAAGAAAAAAAAAAAAAAGATGTAAATGTCACATATCTCTAGCAGTGCCGACTTGGTCATATTAATGAGGTAAAGATTAACAAGTTATATAAAAAAAGTTCTTTGATCCTTATAGTTTTGAATCATATGGAGTTTGTGAATCTTATCTCATGGGTAAGATGATCAAGATTTTATTTACTGGACATAAAGAATGGATGAGTGACTTATTGGGCCTTGTACATATGGATGTTTGTGGCCCAATGACAACTCAGGCTAGAGGTGGATACTCCTACTTCATCATGTTTATTGATGATTTATTAAGATTTGGATGTGTATTTAATGAAATATAAATTCAAAGTCTTTAATAAGTTTAAGAAATACCAAAGAATGGTTGAGAAATAAACTGATAAGACTATTAAAGCTCTTCGATCTGATCGAAAAAAATACTTAACGAGTGAGTTTCTTGATCATCTTAATAGAATTCTCTTTGAATGGACTCCTCCTTATCCTCCATAATTAAATAGTATTATGGAAAGGAGAAATCATACTTTGTTAGATATGGTGTGGTCCATGATGTGCTTCATAGATTTTTCAATCTCCTTCTAAGGATATGCTCTTGAGACCGTGGTATACATATTGAACAAAGTACCGACTAAATCTGTTATTAGTACTCCATATGAGATATAGAAAGATAAGAGATCGAGCCTTAAACATTTAAAGATATGGGGCTACCCTACTTATGTCAAAAATATTGAAGGATATAAATTTTGTGCTAGGATCAAATAAGTGTAGATTTGTATGTTATCCTAAGGAGGGTATAGGATACTACTTCTATCACCCTACTCAACAACAAATTTTTGATAGTAGGCATGTCATTTTCTCGAAAAAAGAGTTTATTCAAGAAGGAGACAGTGGGAGGATAGTTAAACTTGAGAAAGTTCAAGATCTACAATCTATTTAGAAATAATATATGGATAGTCCATAAGTTGATCCTCAACCAGAAGTATCCATTGATAAGGTATAACTACTAAACACATCTTCTCTCTGAAGGTCAAATAGAGTACGTAATGTACTACTCAGGTATGAATTTATCATTGAGAATGACAATATACCACACATCATTGAGAATGATGATCCCACAATCTATTCGAAAGTAGTCATAACTAGTGACTTTGACAGATAGTTTGAAACCATAAAATCTGAAATGGACTTCATGTATGCTAATCAAGTTTGGACTTTGGTTGATGCACCTGAGGATATGACCCCAATAGGTTGTAAATGGATCTTCGAGAAGAAGATTGGAGCAGATGGTAAAGTAGAGACCTATAAAGTCAGGCTAATGGCAAAAGGTTTCAAACAAAGCCAAGATGTTGACTATGAAGAAATATTTTCATCAATAGCCATGCTCAAGTCTATTTGGATACTGCTTGCTATAGCTGCATATCATGGCTATGAGATCTGACAGATGGATGTCAAGATTATTTTTCTTAACAAAAATCTGGAGGAAGAAGTCTATATAAAGGGATTTATTTCTAGTGGAAGGGCAAATATAATATGCAAGCTAAAGAATCTATTTATGAATTAAAGCAAATATCGAAGAGTTGGAACATCTATTTTGATGAGATAGTCAAATCATTTAGTTTTATCATAAATATGGATGAACCATGT
The DNA here is from genome assembly GCF_000442705.2 of Elaeis guineensis. NCBI lineage: Eukaryota > Viridiplantae > Streptophyta > Magnoliopsida > Arecales > Arecaceae > Elaeis > Elaeis guineensis. The sequence goes on along the minus strand of NC_026005.2, from coordinate 50,665,945 downwards.
GTGTATAAGAAGATAAGTGAGAGAGCCATTATCTTTATAGTTTTATATGTGGATGACATACTACTCATTGAGAATAATATTTCTATATTGCAATAGATCAAAACTTAGCTATCATAGAAGTTTTTCATGAAAAACTTGGATGAAGCATCTAAAGGATCTCTTAAATTTCTCACACGTATTTTAATTAATCATATTAATTAAAATAGATTTTATATGTATTAATTAATCATATTAACTAATCAGAGTTGGAAGAATGAAAAAGATCTAATCTATTTCATCAGTATAGCAGAAATAAAATAAATTATCAAACCCTTTATGTGAAAGAGTGAAACGATTCCCGAGATCCCAATGTACAAAGGAGAAAAAGATTTAACAAGTATTGAAAGAAAAATATATTTTTCTTTTATATCTTTGCATGGGTTGATGAACTCCACAATTGATGATCGTGGATCAGTTTCTTTTTTTGTAGCTACACAAGTGCCTGGCCTCCATAGGTATCCACACAAAGTTGGAGGGTTGATTTGCAATCAATTGGTTCTGCGGGGTGCTAGCTCCCTTGCGGAATCTTTGCTTGCTGGAGGATGTTTTTAATGCCTTGAGAATAGCAGCACGATGAGAGCCTTCTTTAAGATCCTTCTTATGAAAATTCAATTTCAGCAAGATAAAAAAGAAGAGAGAGAGGCTCTCAGGCATGGAGGAGAGGGAACAGAGGGAGGGGGTGGTAGCGTAGGGGTAAGGGAAGCTTCTTTGGGGCATGAGATTCTCGTGAATGCTTAGGGCTTAGCCACTTATTTATAGGTTCAAAATTCAAGGGTAGTGCCCTAAGCCTTCCTGAAAAATAATCTCCTTGAAAGAGTCCCTGATGGGTAGGATTCTTAGAGAGAGAATCCCAATGCAGTCGCCCCATATAATTGAGCCAAAAATTCTTTTTTTGGCTTGGGTAGCTAGGGTTTCAAAAGTCCTAATGGTGCCACCCCAAACTTTCTCCATTTGCCCCTTTGTTGGTGCCTAAGGTTTTATGCAAGAAACCCTAGGGTGTGGACCTAGTTGACTGGTCAAAGACCAAGTCAAAATAGATTATTCTGGCTAGCACAAATGTCATATACCTGATGCATCCAAACTCATTTAGGTGCATGTGTCCTAAGCCCAAATTAATCCAAGCCTTTGATCCAAATTCAATTGAACCAAATTTCTATTTGATTCAACTTGAGTTCAGCCATAATTAATTTGATCAAATCAAATTAAGATATGCAATATTTGCACATTAGTCCTCCTCGAACTTGCTAATCTTTAGCAATTAAGTTCTTACTACTTGTAACAATTATAAGTTAATCCAATTATCAATCACATTGATAATTTAGATTCCAACTATCTAATCAGTCTCAAACTCCTTATGTGAGTGACCCCATAGGTTCTATTCTGTTTGGTAGTGAGTTATATTGTGATCTCCATCATAACGTCATTGAAACTCTTTTCAATGGATTATAATACTTTCAATTCTTTTTCAACCAAAAATCATTTGATCATCTATCTGATTTTTTATGGACCCCATAATCTATCAATGCTGTCTAGTAGCATATAGTGGTAGTCTAGTAGAATGGAATGGGATGAACTTCTAGGTCAGTTACTGTATGAATAATCTTTTTATCTTGGATTTCGATAAGATAGAAGTTATTGATTATTCATCAAATCACAATATCTGTCATATATAAGATTTACTCAACTTAAGTTCTTGATGTGAAGTATATTGAAACTTCTTTTCATTACTCATACTGCTTTGATCAAGATCTTCTGAACTCAGTCTCATAAATTATATAGGACCATCTTCTTTATCTATTAAGAGTGATAGATTCTATCTTGGTGCATATCTTATTCATACAATGAATCTACTACAGCCAACATATACCGCAAGGATCCATATGGCTAAGGATCAAGTGTATGTACAATCAAATCATAGCATCCTCACTATGAATAATTGAGATACTTTTGGTATAAGGGCTAGTCATACTACTATAGCATCGAGTAAGTCACTGATGAGTAGATAGCTGATCGCTATCACGAGCGGTCAAAAATAAAATCTAACTCAAACTATATAGATAGGGTGAGTCAGGATTGTATCCATAAGGATCAAAGGGCTGAGTTGTATTCAAATTAAAAAATAAAGTGAAGAATTAAGATTTTAGAATTTTGAAAAGATAAAAGAAATAAGTTTGATAGAAATAAAGTTAAGAAAAATCAAGTAGAAAAAAATTTCTCAGATTTTGAATCTATCCTTTAATCACATATTTGTATTTTAATTAAAGCAATCTAGATCACTAAAAACTATAAGCCTTAGTGATTGAAAAAAGATAAATTCATGACTAAATTTCAAGCATAGCTTCTCTCGCTGAGCATAAATCATACTCATAGATCATGACTCATCTCTATGTAGTCATAAATTATTCAAAAATCTATCTCATGAAACAATGAAAACTATTACTTGAACATATGAATAAAATCATAGAAATTATTCATGTTTGCAAAAATATTCAATTAAATTCAAAAGAAAGATGCTTTACAATATTCAAATAGTTGATTGCAAAATAAAAAAAAATACACAGTAAGATCAGAAAATAAAATACAAATATGGATTTATGGACTTCATCTGCTCCCTCGAGGATGAAGAGTTTAGCTACTCATGGATTGGATCTTATTCACCACTAAAAATTGCATCTTCTTGAAAGGTTGAAGAAGAAGATGCAGCAAAACCTCCTTTGCCACCCTGAAAACTCTCTCCTAAAGCTCCAAACTCTTGCAACCTCCCTCTCTTCCTCTCTCTTTTTCTCCATAATTTTTCTCTCAATTTTTTTCTATTTTTCTCTTCTCCCTTGGACCCCATTTTATAGCCTTCATAAACCCCCCAAATCCCAGCCATATCAAATCTCTTAGCCCTTCATGTATTAGGACTCCTTACTACGTTAAACCACTCCATCCCGTGTCCCAACTGCATCCCAAGCATAATACTAGTTTCTAGCCATTGGATCACCATCAAACACCTTAGATTTCATCAAAACAACTCCTTATCACAGTCAGGATCGATGATAGCCGTTGGATCATGCGTTTGGATCGTTGTAGACCATCGGAAGGTGCAATAGAAGGCCTATGTTTAGTTCTCCTAATTGGCAACAACCATGACCATTCAATCACGTCGAAGAATCGCTGCCAGCCATCGATTAGTGTAGAATCACCCTACTCGCCCGTGCACCGTGATAAAGATTAGGGGACACTGTTCCCCTAGACTGTGTGTGAACTTAACATGCACTGTCTCATGGACTGCATGGTAGACTGCACCATATTTTGGTGAGCCGCGCCCTGGCATTCTGTGGATCGTGATGGCTCTGTGGACCGCGGTGGATTGAAAGGCTTTGGGTTTGATTATGGAGTGATTTTTGGATCTTTTTGAGTTCGATTTGTTCCCAATTTGAGTTATTTTAATCTGTGAATTGGGCTCTTTGCATTGATGATCATCTTTCCTATAAAATATAAAAAAATATCAATTCTTAAAGAATAAAAATCAATTAGTATCTATTTTGATGATTTTTGTGGGATATTTATTATTCTTATCATTCCTTCCAACTTGAACTTTGCTCATCTTCAAGTAAAATAGATAAATCAGTAATGTATACCAACTTGTCTTTGAATTAAATGTTATCCTAGACACTTTTAAAGGCAGCTAATATCCGGCCATACTATTAAAGAGGTACTTCATTGGATTATTAATTCAACTCAGTTAATGGTTGAGTAAAGCCCATAGAAATTTCTAAAGTTTTTCTTTCACTAACTTTCCACCTCACTCTTTATGTCCTCTAACTTGCTGTAGGTTTGGGGTAATATTTTTTTGCAGTTTAGTCCCCTTATTTTCTCTCTTCTTTTCTCTTATTTTTAATAAAATATTTATATGTATAGTCCATGCAATATTCTAACCCCTTAAGCTTTTTACTTGACTCTTATAACGAGCTTTAGGTCAATAACTCCCAAACCAGTTGGTTTTAGGATATTAGATATAGAATATCCCTTAGACTTACTGACTCGAGTTAAAAAAGCTACAGGTTAAGACTGACTCTACAAGAAATTTTTTTATATTCTCATCTTTTGATGCGAACAACAATACTTAGACAAAGGAGTCTGATTACTCAGTGAAAAATGCTAAAAACTTATTTTATTAATCTTGATAAACTTTAAATTTAAGATAGATTTTTTGCATACTTTGATCTTTCCACTCGTGCCCCCATGAGGTAGATTTTTCATCGACATCAATGGATAGAAGGTTCTAGAATCACTTCAAAAAATTTTTCTAGTCTAAACCTATTATTTATTGAGTTTTCTTAATAATTTATACCTTAGTATCTTTAAAATTATCTAAACTATTAATCACTCATTGATTAGGGTGCCAATTTAACTTCAAATTGAGATAAAATTCAGATACATAAAATTAATTATTTCTAACTATACTTGAGGACTTAATTAAATTAGTTATTCTCTTCCTCTCAACTTAATTGACATTATCCTCAATGGAGTAGGAAAAATAAAGTGATAAGTAAAAAAGAATAAGGAGAGATGTCACCTGGGGGAAGCATGCTTTTGGCTCAATTAATGTTGTCAGCCTTAAGCCCAAATAATTATTTCTTGATCAATTTGTGCTTGAAGGTAACCTAAAATGAAAGAAAAGAAAAGAATTTAAAATAAAGAAATTAGATTACCTTTCAAAAAAAGATAAGTTTAACATCTTCAGTTAGACATCGTGAAGTTCATTGTCATGCATATACTGGTTCTACCAAATTGATTGAGTCAATTAGACCTTCATTGCTAATTCCATCCATATATGGTTTCAAATGTTGATCATGGACTTTAAAGGTATTGCTATTTTGGGGATCCTGAATTTCAATCGCTCCATGAGGGAGTACTTGGGTTACAATGAATGGTCCAGCCCAATGAGAACGAAGCTTATTGGGGAAGAGGCATAATTTGGAGTTGAAGAGTGATACTTTGTGGTTGGGTTCAAACACTTTCCTAGAGATGTATTTGTCGTGGAATGCTTTTGTTTGAGCCCTGTAAATTTGTAAATTTTCATATGCCTCATTACGGAGCTCTTCTAATTCATTCAATTGGAGCCTCCTATTAGAGCCCACTTTCTTCATATTGAAATTAAATTTCTTTGTAGCCTATAGTATGCGGTGTTCCAACTCAATCGGTAAGTGACAGGCTTTTCCGAATACTAAGCAGTATGGAGACATGCCTATAGGGGTCTTATATGTAGTGCAGTAAGCCCATAGAGCATCATTTAATCAAAGGGACCAATCTCTTCTGTCAAGCCTAACTATTTTCTCCAAAATATGCTTAATTTTTCTATTGGATACCTCGACCTGATCGTTGGTTTGGGGGTGGTAGGGGGTAGCTACTTGTGTGTGATATCGTATTTCCTCATCAATACTTCAAAGTGCTGGTTCGTGAAGTGAGTACCCCCATCAATGATGATCACCCTCGGGAAGCTGAAACGACTGAAATGTTGTGTTGAACAAATTTGATCATCAGCTAGTGATCGTTGGTTCTAGTGGCCATGGCTTCTATCCATTTTGACACATAATCAACTACTACCAGGATGCATTCATATCCGTGGGAGGCTGGTAAAGGTCCCATAAAATCAATTCTCCAAACATCAAAGATCTCAACAACTAAAATAGAGGAGAGAGACATCATGTCTTTTCTAGAAATATTTTTTGACTGTTGGCACTTGAGACAGTTGTGGTCCAATTCGTGTGCATCTTTGATAAGTGTTGGTCAGTAAAATTTACTCTACAGCACCTTTGCTGCAGTTTTCTTTCCACTGAAGTGTCCCCCACAAGCTAGAGAGTGGTAGAAAGTCAAAACACTATGAAACTCACTCCCGGGCACACAACGACGAATTACTTGGTCTAGGCAGTGTTTAAACAGTTCAGGTTCTTCCCAAAAATACTGTTTGATTCATACAAAGAACCTTTTCTTTTCTTACTTCAATCAATGAGAAGGGGTCTACCCTGTGGCTAAATAATTAACGATGTGAGCGAACTAAGGAGGATTGTTGGAAGAGATTGCAAAAAGCTGCTCATTAGAAAATCTATCCTTGACCACATCGATGCTTGGGGTGTGTTCAACTAAGATCCTCAAAATATTGTCTGCTACTACATTCTCTGATCCTTTCTTGTCTCTGATTTTCAAATCAAACTCTTGTATCTTTTTTTGCGAGCAAATGCCTTAAGGCTGCATGATCTGAATATACGATGACCTTTGACCCTAGAAGATATGAATGAAATTTGTTTAGGGCAAACACAATGGCTAGCAATTCTTTCTCGATGGTGGTATAATTCAGTTATACATCTAAAAAGATTTTGCTAGCATAATAAATCACGTGTGGTTCCTTATTTGCTCTTTGTCCTAACATTGCATCGATTGCAAAATCGGATGCATCACACATGATTTCAAATGGGGGGGACCAATCAGGGGGCTTAATGATGGGTGCTGTTGTCAAGGTAGTGCGAAGTGTGTGGAAGGCTTGGGCACAGTTATCATCAAAGACAAAAGGAGTGTCCTTGGCAAGCAAGTTGCATAAGGATTGAGAAATTTTGTTAAAGTCTTTGATGAATCTCCTATAGAATCTCGCATATCTAAGAAAGGATCGTATTTATCGGACTGCAGTCGGGGGTGGTAGTTTAGAAATTCTTTCAACCTTTGATTTGTCTACTTTGATCCCCCTCTCTGATACAATGTGTCCCAAAATGATTCCTTTCTGAACCACAAAATGGCTTTTCTCCCAACTCAAGATTAGGTTTGTTTTCCTGCAATGCTTCAGTACTTCAGATAGGTTTTGAAGATAGTTCTTAAAAGTGGTTCCGAATACAAAAAAGTCATCCATAAAAATCTCAAAGAATTTATTAACCATGTCTGAAAAAATGGCCAGAATGCATCGCTAAAACATAGCATGTGCATTACAAAGTCCAAAAGCATGCATCGAAAAGCAAACATGCCATAAGGACATGTGAAGGTGGTCTTTTTCTAATCGTTTGGGAATACAGAAATTTGATTGTATCCTGAATAGCTATCCAGGAAACAAAAGAAACTTTGGCCCACCAACCATTCCAAGATTTAGTCAATAAAAGGCAAAGGAAAATGATCCTCCCTAATAATGGCATTTAATTTTCTGTAATTGATGCACACTCACCATTCAGTGGTTGTGCGAGTGGGTAATAGTTCACCTTCATCGTTCTCTACAACAATAATACTTGATTTTCTAGGTACTACTTGTATAGGGCTAACCTATTTGTTATCGGGTATTGGATAGATAATCCTGGCATCTAACCACTTTATGACTTCCTTCTTGACTACTTTTTGCATGTTAGGGTTCAATCTTCTTTGCATGTCTCTATGTGGTTCTGTGTCAGGAGCGTAGTGAATGTGATGCATGTAGATAGAGGAGCCTATGCCTTCAGATCGACAATAGACTACTCAATTACCTCTTTATGTTCCTTTAAAATATCAATGAGCTGGGCTTCCTGAGCAACAGTCAAGTCTGATACAATGATCACTGGATGGATGACATTGAGTCCTAAGAATGCATACTTGAGGCACTAGGAAGTGACTTTAATTCTAAAAGGGGTGGTGATTCTAGCAAAGGAGCTATTGGGGTGCTGGCTAACTCGGATAATGGCTCATACTTTATGGTCCATGGTGGAATGGTCTTTGAAGTGGATGGTTCTAATAGGACATTCACTTCGGTTATGTACCCATCTACATCAAAATCGTCCACTCTAAAATGAGCCAAACAAACCTCCAAAGGATCTTGTGACCAAATCAAGGGAGTGGCTTTCTCTGTTAGATCTTCAATTATATCAACTTCGAAACAACTCTCAGTTTGTGGTCCTTGGGAAGCATTGAACACATTCAATCTCAACTTCTTGTTCCCATACAAAATGTCCATGACTCCCATCCTATAGTTGATGCATGCATTGGCTGTTGCTAGGAAGGGTCATCCTAAGATCATAGGGATTTGGCTAGAGTGTCCACTAGGTTCCATGTTCAATACCAGAAAGTCTATAGGGAAGTAGAACTCATCTACCTTTATTAAAACATCCTCGATTATTCCACATGATCCCTTGACAGATCTATCAGCTAATTGTAGGGTGACCGAGGTGGGTTTCAGCTCACCGAATCTAAAGAGGTCATACATTGAACTAGGCAAATGGTTTACGCTTGCTCCTAAATCCAATAGAGCTTTCTTGATATGTAGGTCACCTATGATGCAAGAGATGATAGGGACACCTGGATCCTTAAGCTTAGGAAGGGTAGCATGTTGAAAGATTGAACTAGTCTATTTAGTGAGGTAAACTTTCTTCAAAATTTATGCTCTAGATTTATATTTTTATGTGTACAAATCCTTCAAAAATTTGGCATAGATCGGGACCTATTTTATTGCATCAAGAAGGGAAAGATTTATTTAGACTTGCTTAAATAGTTCCATCATTTCATCCAATTTTTCTCCCTTCTTATTGAATGGTATAGGGGATTCTAAAGTACTTGGAAATGAAACTTTAGATGCAGGTGCTAAAGGAGTTGGTTCATCCCCCTTCTTAGGATCTTTTTCCTTTTTAGATGGTTCCATTTTGGTTAGGGTTTGGATTTTTGGCATGTTGGTTCTTCTTGGCTATTCTAAGACCTTTTCATTCCTTAGGGTCATTACCGATTTTGTATGCTTAGAAAAGATTTCGTGGGCGTTAGAGTTTTCAGCTATGTACCATCCCTTCGGGTTGCTTATGGATTGGTTGGGTTGTTTTTTCTTCTCTCTCCTATTGAAAGCTGTAGCTAATTGACCTATTTGGGTCTCTAGCTTTGCAATGGATTGTGTGTGGGAGTGAAGGAGTTGATCTCTAACTTGGCTGTTGATTTTCATTCTTTCTAAGATTTTTAAGATCTTCTCCATATTTGAGCTATGGTTACTAGGAGAAGGTTGAGGATTCTGGTGCTGAGGGTAGGATGTGTTTTGATATTGTGTCTCTTGGTAGTTGGGTCTGTGGGTTGTCAGATTAACCATAGGTTGTAGTTTTCAAGAGAAGTTTGGGTGATTTCTCCAGTCAGGATTGTAAGTGTTTGAGTATGGGTTATTATCTAGTCTGGGAGCAGTTTGGGTTTGGGCTTGATAAATTTGCTTTTGCATAAATTCAAAAAATTGATATGTGGCTGGACAATCAGTAACAAAATGCGTTGAACTTGAACAAATGGCACAAACATCTTACACATGTATGGATGGAGTGGAGGTCTACCTGACTTGCAATAGTCAATCAATTTTTTTGTGTCAATTCATCCACCTCACTGAGTTTTTATGACAATTCATCCACCTTGCTGTGGATGTCTATGGAATGGCCTACCTTAAAAATTTCACCTCTTTTTGGTCCAATCATGGGAGGGTCTCTACAGGCAGCAGACATATGATGTAGAGAGTTTTCACAAAGGGCCTCGAACAGTTGCCAGGCCTCATGTTCATTTTTGAGTATGAATGTTCCTCCACACGAAGCATCAACCATCTGCTGGTGCTTTTCTGATAGACCATCGTAAAAGTACTAGACTAGTTGCCATTTGGGTATGGCGTGGTGCAGACATTTATGAATTAGGTCTTTAAGCCTCTCCCAAGTCTCATGGATTATTTTTCCATCCATTTGGGAAAAACTGGTAATGACTTTTCTAATTTGATTTGTTTTTCCTATAGAAAAGTAATTCTTGAGAAATTCTTTCTGAAGTTGATCCCAGGTTGAAATGGTTATAAATCTAAAGAGTTTAGCCAATACTTGATCTTGTTCTTAAGAAAAAATGAGAATAATTTTAACCTAAGGGCATCATCAGAAAAATTTTGGATTTTGACAATGGAGCATATCTCAAGAAATTCATGCAAGTGTTTGTATGGGTTCTCGTTCGACAGTGCATGGAAAGATGGTAGTATTTGAATAATGCTGGACTTGAGTTCGTATTGTTTTACCTTAACGGGAGGAGGTTGGATACATGGTGAGTAGGTGTAGGTTGAAGGAGTAAAGTACTCCTTGAATTACCATGGTGGGTCAGTCTCTTGGTTTAGGTCCATGGTTTTGACTCGATTTGTTCGGATCATTTTTTCAAGTTCTAGGTCTAGTGGGTGTAAATCAGGTTGCAATGATCAGCATCCTAGCATACACCCGAAAGATCAAACAAAGTTTTAATTTCAGTAATTTTTTTTCTTATTTTTTTTAAAGAGAGGAAAAGAAAAGGAGAAGAAAGAAAAAAAAGAGTTCTAAAGAAACGAATCTAAGGAGTCCTGAAGCTAAAAAGTAAGAGAAGAATTAGTTAATGTTTGATATTAATTGTAATCAAGTTAAACAAGAATGAACTCTCTATCCCAAGATTGACCAAAATCTATATAGCTCCTAACTATTCAAATGCACAGTCAAGTACTCCAAGTGTGAACCTAACCAACCAATTGATCAAGTATAATGTTATTGGGGGTCTCCCCATTACTTTTCTTAGACACCAACTAAGTTGGTCAGGTCAGCGAATGGAACTAATTAAATAACCATCTTTCTTTAGGATATAATCACTGAACCACTTTTCTAAACACCAACTAATCAACTTGGCTTGATTCGATTCAACTTTTGGGTCACTTATCCTATTAAGCTCGAATTTTTTAGGGACCAATGTCTAATTGATTTTAGATTAAAGGCTTAGGTCAATGCAATATGAAGGGTGGTGGTATGTGGGTCAAGAAAAGATGATGAAATCTCCACCTTATATTGATTAGAATTTTGCCCTTAAGATAGCTTATGAAGATGCAATGTAATGCAAACAAGATTTTAATTTTTTTTTATTTTGTTTTTATTTCTAATGTCACTATATGTATTATGCAATATATATATATATATATATATATATATATATATATATATATATATATATATTATTTTATATGAAACAATCATGTCAATGATCTCTAATAATGATGTTAAAATTTGATCGCTATCATGAGCGATCAAAAATAAAATCTAACTCAAACTATATTGATAGGATGAGTCTGGATCATATCCACAAGGATCAAAGGGCTGAGCCATGTTCAAATTATAAAATAAAGTGAAGAATTAAGATTTTAGAGTTTTGAAAAAATAAAAGAAATAAGTTTGACAAAAATAAAGTTAAAAAAAATTAAATAAAAAAAAGTACCTCAGATTTTTGAATCCATTCTTTAATCACAGATTTATATTTTAATTAAAGTAATATAGATCACTAAAAACTACAAGCCTTAGTGATTGAAAAAAGATAAATACATGATTAAATTTCGAGCATAGCTTATCTCACTAAGCACGATTCATACTCTTAGATCATGACTCACCTCTACATAGTCATAAATTATTCAAAAATCTATCTTATGAAGCAATAAAAATTATTACTTAAACACAAATAAAATCATAGAAACTATTCATGTTTGCAAAAATATTCAATTAAATTCAAAAGAAATATGCCTTACAACGTTCAAATAGTTGATAGCAAAATAAAAAAAAAATACACAATAAAATCAGAAAATAAAATACAAATCTAGATTTTAGGACTTCATCTACTCCCTCGAGGATGAAGGGTTTAGCTGTTCATAGATTGGATCTTGTTCACCACCAAAAGCTCCATCTTCTTGAAAGGTTGAAGAAGAACTTGAAGAAGAAGATGTAACAGAATCTCTTTTGCCACCCCAAAAACCCTCTCCTAAAGCTCCAAACTCTTGCAACCTCCCTCTCTTCCTCTTTCTTTTTCTCCACAATTTTTCTCTCAATTTTTTTTCTATTTTTCTTTTCTCCCTGGGACCTCTTTTTATATAGCCTTCATAACCCCCCAAGTCTTGGCCGTATCAAATCTCTTAGCCTTTCACGTATTAGGACTCCTTACTGCATTAAACCACTCATCCCATGTCCCAACTGCGTCCTAATTGTAAAACTAGTTTTTGGCCATTGGATCACCATCAAATGCGTCAGATTTCATCAAAACAATTCCTTATCAGAGTTGGGATTGATGATAGCCATTGGATCGCATGTTTGGATCTCTCTAGACTGTCGGATGGCATAACAGAAGGCCTTTATTTACTTCTCCCAATCAACAACAACCACGACCGTCCGATCGCCAAAGAATCACTGCCAGCCATCGATCAGTGCAAAATCACCCCGCTCGCCTGTGCGCTGCGATAAAGACCAGGGGACATTGTTCCCCTGGACCATGTGTGAACCCGACGTGCATTGTCTCATGGATCGTGTGGTAGATCGTGCCCAGTTTTGGTGAGCTGTGCCCTGGCATTTCATGGACCGCAATGGCTCTATGGACCATGGTGGATCGAACGGCTTTGGGCTTGATTTTGGATTAGTTTTTGGGTCTTTTTGAGTTCGATTTGTTTCTAATTTGAGTCATTTTAACCTGTGAATTTGGCTCTTTGAAGGAAAAAGTTGTTCGATTGCATCGGATACCTGGAAAAAAATTGAATAGATTAACAATTAAAATTCTCATAATGATTATAAAATCTCATCTTGATTCATAGTGGAAGATTTAATTAAGGTTGATTGATTCCTGAATCAAGTCGCTTCGCGAGATCTGGATGTCCAGACCCTCTACTTCGCTCGCATGCTAACTAATGTAGGAGAGAGGGATGAAGCTCTTCTTTAGTAGGGGAGGAGAGGAGGCCTTAAGATATGATCTGTATGCCTTGGAGAACTCCCCACACCATGCAAGAGAGAGGGAGAGGACACCCAAGGGAAGACATGCCCAGAGAGAGGGGATGCCCAAGGGAAAGGAGACTCCTTGATGATTGCTTGATTGCTTCTTCTCTTCTCCACACCCCTCCTTAACTAGACAAGAGTTTCTAGATCAAATCAAGTACCTTCATGGGTTAAGAATATGATCCTCTAAGTTTGAATCAAATCCAAACTCCTTAAACCATAAGGTTTCCTAATGGAAGTAGGAGAGGCGCCAACTTACGCCTCCTTTCTCTATGCCGCACGGCCAAGGGGAGGGGGCTATTTTTAGTGCCCGCTCCTCCGTCTCGGTAGGCCATATAGGTGAGAGAATGTATGAAAAATATGACTAAGTACATGAAATCTAATTTGGTTCAGATTTGGATTCAATTTGAATCCAATTCAAATATGATTCGAACCAAATTCGAAAAGACTGCTAATCCTAATCTAATTAGGATTTAGGTCCAAATCTAACTTGGATAATTAACTCAATTTAGCCTCAATAAAATTAAGTCCAATTAAATTAGATCTGATCTAAAATAATTATGACTTGAATCCAAACTCTCATAATTTTTTGAATTATAGATTTGATCAAATTCATCTCCAGAATCAAACCTGCACCTTATGTGCAGTGCTAGCTGCACATAGTCGGTGTTTAATTCTATATGACCCATAACTTAATTTTAAATTAAGTAAATATATATGTTTAATCAAGTCTCATACTTCTAAATTGAATATATAAATTATTCGATCAATTTTTTTCTATGTTGTTTGACTTTGTGCGTGACTCCATAGGTTTGAACATTAAGTCGGTGTATAGGAATCCCTTCCTATACTAATCAAAGTGACCATCTAGCAATGATACCCGACATCCCGATAGATTGAATAATTGTAAAGCAATATTCAAGAACCTTAGTATATGGTTACCACATAATTCATCCCTTTGACTCTAATGCTCAAGGTGACCTAGGATATAACTGTCAACCCTAGAATAGTCATTCTCATTGTATTTCAATCTTTTTCAAATCCTATGATAGATCACAAGGATTATTCTGATCAAGATTTTACTGGATTGAGATTTAGTGATGCATTGACTCCTATAAACTGGAGGGGTCAATCCTATCTTGACTCACACACTGATTTTATAAGTACCTGACTGTATCTAGTAGCCTTCCTCACTGTATTAGAAATACAGATAGTCCGACACCAAAGCACAGTAAGTTACTTATAAGTCACCATGGTGATCTTAGGTCGAAGGGATACTTATGCCCATATCCTTCACGAGCTGTTCTTGATAGTAGTCAGTAGGTGAGTCACTGTTCAATGATGATGTACTCTTACATCTCACCTATATGCCATACCAGTATCTTTATACTCCTTGATTAAGAAGACAACCAACGCATATAGCACACAATGATCTATACTCGATAAATGTTATTATCCTTATTAATAACATATCATTTGGTCACGAACAAGTTTAAAAATTATTTGATAAATTTTCTTTTATCAATTATATTACAGTTCTAAGGACTTCATTATAACATAAGAGTTCAAAGAAAGATGCACTTTTATGATGAACTTATCAGAAATAATTTTTATTCATTAATAATTCATATATAAATTATAAAAAGCTCAATCGTCTATAGATAGATAATTGACTTTAGAACATATTTTTCAACAACTCCTACTTGGACTAAAGCTAATCAGGACTGTATCAAATACCCATCTTTCACTTGTGATCATCGAACTCTTTGGTCTTGAGAGCTTTAGTGAAGGGGTCAGTCAAATTTTTCTTTCCATCAATCTTCAGCAGCTCGACATCATCTCGATCGATGATCTCACAGATCAAATGATAGCGACGCAGAATATGTTTGATTCTCTGATGAGATTTGGGTCCCTTGGCTTGAGTGATGGCACCAGTGCTATTACAATACAGTAAAATTGGACCTTCAACTGAGGGAACTACTTCAAGTTCGTAGATGAACTTTCTCAATTAAACAACTTACTTCGCAGCATTGGATGCCATGATATATTCCACTTTACACATTGAATCAGCTAGTGTGTGCTGCTTGAAACTCTTCCAACAGATCGCTCTACCATATAAAGTAAAAATGTAGCCAGACACACTTTTGACATCATCATAATTAGACTAAAAATTGAAATCTATATATCCCATAAGTTTAAAGTCTGTATCTCTATAGGCTAATCATTGGTCCTTAATATTTTTTAAATATTTAAAGATTGTCTTCACAACCTTTCAATTGTTTTCATTTGGATCACCATTTTGGATCAAAAAATCATAGTATCTGTCTGATTGATGCGATACTCTATCGGATCTTCTTAATGGCACCTCTATGACAGGCTTTGAATTTGATTCCCCAATCAAATCTAGTACTGTATTCCTACTCAGAGGTATCTGATTTTCTAAGCTCGATATTAGTAGCATCAGTTCCTTCTCTAAGGAATTCTTTTTCTAAAAAGACTATCTTATTGCTGACAAATACCTTTTGTTCTTCAGTGAGGTAGAAATAGTATCCTTTTGTTTCTTTTGGATATTCTGCAAATAAATACTTATCGGATCTGGATCCAAGCTGATCCGTCTTTAAATGTTTGACATAAGTTGGACATCTCCAAATCATAAAATATGAGAGTACTGGCTTATATCCTATCTATATCTCAAATAGAGTTTTATTTATAGACTTGCTTGGAATCCTATTCAGTACATAGCATGCTGTTTCTAGAGTGTATCCCCAGAAGAAGATTGCCAAAGTCGCAAAGCCTATTATGGATCGAACTATATCTAACAGTGTTCGATTCCTCCTTTCTGACACTCCATTATATTACGGTGTCTTCGGAGGAGTCCATTGTGAGAGAATCTCATTTTCTTCTAGATATGTCAAAAATTCATTGGAAAGGTACTCACTTCCTCGATTTGATCAAAGAGTTTTAATACTCTTCTCAGTTTATTTTTCTACTTCATTACAGAATCGTTTGAATACTTTAAATGATTTAGATTTATACTTCATAAGATAGATGTACCCATATCTTGATAGATCATCAGTGAAAGTAATGAAGTAATTATACTTGTCTCTGGTACTTGTGCTCATGGGTCCGCAATATCACTATGTACTAGACTTAGAACATCAGTGACTTGCTCACTTTTTTCTTTAAAAGATGACTTTCTCATTTACTAAGAAGATAAGATTCACAGATCAGTAATGATTCACAATTATCAATATCAAAAATTTTCTCTTTAGTTAATCTGTCCATCTTGTTCTTGTTCATATGACCTAATCGATAATACCAAAGATAAGCATCACTGATATTATCTACTTTAGGATATTTATTTGATGTGTACAATACACTAACAGACTGTAATAGTAAGTACATATCATATTTTAATTATCGATATAAAATTATAGTATCATTAAAAATGATATCACAAAATTTATCTTTTATCAAAAAGTTGAAACCAACTTTGACCAAAAAGCTTATAGAGATGACATTCATAAAAAAGAAAGAACAATAATGATAATTATCTAACATGACAATCTTAGATTCAAAAATAAGTTGAATAGTTCTCAGAGCTAGCAATGGAACAAGACTTCCATCTCCAATGTTCAGGAACCATTCACCGTCTCTGAATTTTTTACTGATCTAAAGTTCCTGCAATGAATTGCAATTGTTAATTAGACTTTCAGTATCCAATACCTAGGTAGTAACATAGAAAAATTATAAGGAGTTATCATATAAGTACCTTATCTAAGAACAGATTGCTGCTTTCTCTTGTTCGACCTGTTGAGGTCAAGGGAGGCAATATACTGCGGAGAATTTCTCTTCCAGTGCCCTAGCTTCTTGTAGATGAAGCACTTTGCCTTGCTCTTGTTAACCTTTGACTTCTTGCTCTGACTAGGCTTTGGAGCCCCAGCATGCTGCACCTTCTTCTTGTTCTTCTTCTTTTCCTTTCTAAAGGGATGACACTTAAAAGAACCACCCACTATATTCACCAGCTCCTTTTTAAGCTGGTTATCTTTCTCATAGTTCTACAGTAATCCTAACAAACCATGATAGTTTACTGCAGGCTTAGTCATTCTGTAATGAATAAAGAAAGGGTAGGTAGGACTTGGACAAAGAATTTAGGATCGCATCTTTTCCTAGCTGCTCACATAAGAAAAATCCAAGTTTGCTCAGATGCTCGATTTGCTCGATCATGTACAGTACATGATTAATGATTGGTGCCCCTTTCCTCATCTGTGTATTGAAGACAGCATAAGACATTTGAAAGATTTTTTCTGACTGAGCATGCTCAAATTTTTGACCGAACTCATCGTTCATAACCGCCCTCATAATGCAATGCACAGTGACTTGATCATTGAGCCACTTCTGGTAAGTGTCTCTGGCCACACCTCGAGTGTTTAGGATGAGCTCCTCAGGTGTTGGATCTATAGGTACATACAACATCCTCTCGTGCTTCAAGACAATCTTGATCTTTCGATACCAACTATCAAAATTAGGTTCGATGAATTTGTCGTTATCTAATAGCGAGCGGAGTGATAAAGCGTTAGCCATTTTTGAAAAAAAAATATAAAATTTATTAGTATATGAATTATTTATTCCTAAAGATTTAGACTTTAGTCTAAAATTTTTCTCACTATTTTATATGAATTAGTAACCTCTATCCTCAATTCGAAGAATTACATTAATTTCTTAGTAGGTACTAGAATTCTCATACACTGCACACAAGCCCGAATTTGCTCGACCAACCCGTGCATCTATGGGTAGGTTTCTAACTAATTATTTCTTCAAACAATTTTTAATAATATGTTTTGCCCTAATTATCTCTTCAGCAGGCGTTTGCGCCTTCAATAAAAATTTCAGTTAGGTTCAACCATTAACATGATCATACTCAGTGTATCTAACAAACAAATGCTTAGGCTCGAGCTTGCTCGGCCAACTTGACCATTGATCTGAAAAATGCAACAAGGTCATCATATGATAAATGATAATTTTAATACCCAATAAACTTCAGGCGTTTGCGCCTCTAATGCTTATTTAGAATACTGGAACCATTATCATGCACCTTAACAGGAGGCTATGAACTAGTTATCTCCATAATTATATCATTTTAAGGATATAATAATTTAAAAAATTTAATTAGTTGATTTAAGAATAAAGAGAAGAGGTTAACCAGCATTTCAAATATCCTCTCACTAACTTCACCAAGTCATCAAAAAGGACTAGAAATAAGTTGGCTCAAGAATACTTGAATCAGTCATATTGATTAACCTTATGGCATGGATCAACTCGAATTTTTTAGTGATCTAATCTTAACATAATCTATCAAATTGGTCAGGTAAGTGAGATCTATAGGAGGATAGCCAATGCTTGTCTTAAACACCATATAGGCTCGATAAGCATGCTCCTAATTAAAAACCAACGGCTGTACTGCCGAACTTATCTTAGACACCAATTGATCAATTAGTTTTGATTTAGTTAGCCAAAAAATTTGAGCTCGACCACAGAGTCACAATCAGATCCATTTGGTATGGTCAAAAATATGGACTTGATCAAGCTACAACTATTGAGGTTGATCTTAAAAAAATTTTGATCTAATCTAATTCAACTATTGATTAGGTTGAATCAATTTTTTTATTTGGTCCATATTTGTTACTAACCTTAGGTCTAACCCACTTAGATAATCTGATTCAAGCTAACCCATAGCCCCTTAGTTCATGAGGTATTTTAAGATCTTTAATTCTCAATTTTAGAATTTTTGATAATCATATTTTAATTCATAATTAAGTATATAAAATTTTGTATTGAAACTATTTCAATTTGTAAAACTATTTTATAAAAAATTTCATGCAAAATCTTACATCAAATGTCATTAATTTCATATTATGAAACTAATTTTTAGATCTGAGTATTTTGCATAAATTGATAAAAAAATAAATCATAAAATTTTTAGATATAATCTAAACTTATTTATGATTAGAACAATTCTAGGATTTTTTTTTTGTTTTTCTTTTATATGAGATATAATCACATTGGCACCCCTACATCTTATAAGAAAAATCCATTGATTAGGTAAGAGAGAAAATTTAATCCCTACTTCTTCTTATGACCAGACGACCATGGTGATCAACTCAATTTCGAGTACTTATCTACTAAGAATAATTCTACACTACATATCGCATATGTAAAAATAAAATTCTGGTTCATATCATATTCATAACATGATAACATACAGAATTTTTATCTAATCTAATAAGATTATTACTATAACATTAAATTTTCAGATCTGAACCTTAATCATATCATCAAATGAATCATTAATTTTAAATTTAAAAAAATAAAAAAAATTATTCAAAATATATGTATGATTGCATAAAAAATTTTTGGTTTGAGATATGATCAAATATATGCAGATACTTTGCTCAAATCAGATCTAAAATTCTATCAAAGAGATTTAGATCTGAGCCTGATTTAAATATTAATTCTCTAATTGAAATACATCTAGAGAAATCTGTCAAAATAGATTTAAATCTATGTATAATCAGATTTTAAATTAGAACAAAAATTTGCATAGAAAATTTTGTTAAAACAGATTTTTAGCAGATCATTTTCAGGGGCTGATTTCATTCTGATAATCTGGTCAAAATTAGATCAAAAAAATACAGAAAATATCATGTTAAAATAAGATTTAATTATATCACAAATTTTGATTCAAAATTAGATCAGAAAAAATCAAAAAATTTCAAAAATTAGACTATATGATCATGACATATAGCCTGGCTTTGAAACTAGTTGAAGAGAAAAATTGTCTGATCATATCGGATGTCAGGAAAAAATTGAATTGATTAGTAATTAAAATTTTTATAATATTTATGGAATTTCATCTTGTTTCACAATGAAAGATTTAATCAAGGTTGATTGATTTTTGAATCGAGTCGCTTCATGAGATCCGAATGTCCAGATCCTCTATTTCGCTCGCACGCCAACCAACGTAGGCGAGAGAGATGAAACTTTTCTTTAGAAGGGGAGGAGAGGAGGCCTTGAGATATGATCTCTAAGCCTTGGAGAACTCTACATGCCACCCAAGAGAGAGGGAGAGGATGCCCAAGGGAAGACACGCCTAGAGAGAGGGGATGCCCAAGGGAAAGGAGACTCCTTGATGATTGGTTGATTGCTTTCTCTCTTCTCCACATCCCTCCTTAAATAGATAAGAGTTTCTAGATCAAATCAAATATCTTCATTGGTTAGGAATAGGACCCTCTAAGTTTGAATCAAATCCAAACTCCCTAAACTATAAGGTTTCCTAATAGAAATAGGAGAGGTGCAAACTTGCACCTCCCTTCTCCATGCCGCACATCCAAGGAGAGGGGGCTATTTCCAGCACCCTCTCCTCCATCTGGATCAGCCATATGGATGAGAGAATGCATGAAAAATATGGTTAAGTACCTCAAATCCAATTTGATTCAGATTTGGATTCTATTCGAATCCAATTGAAATCTGATTCGAATCAAATTTGAAAAGACTGCTAATCCTAAGCTAATTAGGATTTAGGTCCAAGTCTAACTTAGATAATTAACCTAATTTAGCCTCAATAAAATCAAGTCCAATTAAATTAGATATTATCTAAAATAATTATGATTTAAATTTAAACTCTCATAATTTCTTGAATCATAGATTTGATCAAATTCATCCTCAGAATCAAAACTGCACTTTATGTGCAGTGCTAGCTATGCATAGTCAGTGTTTAATTCCGTATGACTCGTAACCTAATTTTCAATTAAGTAAATTTATATGTTCAATAAAGTCTTATACTTCAACACATAAATATCCGATCAATTGTTTCTTATGTTGTTTGATTTTGGATGTGACTCCATAGATTCGAACACTAAACTAGTAGTATAGGAACCCCTTTCTATACTAATCGAAATGACCATCTAGCAATGATACCCAACATCCAGATAGGTCGAATAATTGTAAAGCAACATTCAAGAACTTTGGTATATAGTTACTTTATAATTCATCTCTTTGATCCTAATGTTCAAGATGACCTAGGATTTAACTGTCAACCCTAGAATAGTCATTCTCATTATATTTCAATCTTTTTTAAATTCTGTGACAAATTATAAAGATTATCTTAGCCAAGATTTTACTGAATTGAGATATAGTGATGCATTAACTCCTATAAACTGGAGGGATCAATCTCATCTTGACTCACACATCGACTTCACACATACTTGACTGTACTCAGTAGCCTTCGTCACTATATTAGAAACACAGGTAGTCCGATACCAAAACACTGTGAGTTGCTTGCAAGTCACTATGGTGATCTTAGATTGGAGAGATACTTATGTCCATATCCTTTGCGAGCTGTCCTTGATAGTAAAGCGCTCAGTAGGTGAGTCACTCTTCAGTGATGATGTACTCTTATATCTCATCTGTATGCCATACCAGTGTCTCCATCCTCCTTGGTTAAGAGGACAACCAACCCATATAACACACATTGACCTATACTCGATAAACGTTATTATCTTTATTAATAACATATCATTTGGTTGTGAGCAAGTTTAAGAACTATTCGATAAATTCTCTTTTATTGATTATATTATAGTTTTAAGGACTTCATCATAACACAAGAGTTCAAAGAAAAATACACTTTTATGATGAACTTGCTAGAAATAAGTTTTATTCATTAGTAATTCATATACAAATTATGAAAAGTTTAATCATCTGCAAATAGATAATTAGCTTTAGAATATATTTTTCAATAACTCTCACTTGGACTAAAGCCAATCAGGACTGTATCTAATACCCATCTTCCACTTATGGTCATCGAACTCTTTGGTCTTGAGAGCTTTAGTGAAGAGATTGGCCAAATTTTTCTTTCCATCAATCTTCACCAGCTTGACATCACCTCGATCGACAATCTCATAGATCAGGTGATAGCGATGCAGACAATATTTGATTCTCTGATGAGATTTGGGTTCCTTGGTATGAGCGATGGCACCAGTGCTGTCACAATACAGTAAAATTGGACCTTCAATTTAGAAAACCACTTCAAGTTTATGGATGAACTTTCTCAATCAAATAGCTTTCTTTGCAGCATTGGATGCCATAATATATTTCACTTCGCATACTGAATCAGCTAGTGTGTGCTGCTTGAAACTTTTTCAGTGGATCGCTACACTATATAAAGTGAAAATATAGCCAGACACACTTTTACTATCATCATGATCAGACTAAAAATTAAAATTAGTATATCTCACAACTTTAAAGTCTGTATCTCCATAGACTAATCATTGGTCCTTAGTATTTCTCAAATACTTAAGGATAGTCTTTACAATCTTCTAATAGTTCTCATCCGGATCAAACTAATACCTGCTCACTACTCCTAGCAAGTAGGTCACATTCGGCCTCATACATATCATAGCATACATGATAGATCCCACCGTCGAGGTATATAGGATTCTACTCATACGCTCTTTCTTGAAGTATTGTCAGATAATCCTTTTTGGAAAGAGTAATTTTTTGACCAATCGGTAGGTAGTCCTTCTTGAATTTTTTTTTGCTGAACCATTTCAGCATGGTATCGATGTATGTGGATTGGGACAGTCTAAGCATCTTTTTAGATCAATCTCTATAGATCTTCATTTCTAGGATGTAGAAAGCTTCTCCCAAATCCTTTCTGAAGAACTGTGATGACAACCAGAGTTTCACACTCTGTAATACAGGGGTGTCATTTCCTATTAAGAATATGTCATTTACATACAATATGAGGAAGATGACAATAGAATCATTAGCCCATTTATAGATGTAGAGATCATCTCCATTCTTATCGAAGCCATACATTTTGATCGTCTTATCAAAATGCATATTCCAACTCCGAAAAGTTTGCTTCAGTCCATAAACAGACCTGTTTAGCTTGCACACTTTAGATTCGTCTGTGGATGGAATCCTTCCATTTGTATCATATACACCTTCTCTTCTAACTCTTCATTAAGAAAAGTAATTTTGACATCCATTTGTCAGATCTCATAATCTAGATATGTCGCTATAGCGAGCATAATCTGAATGGACTTGAACATTGCTACAGGAGAGAATGTCTCATCATAATCAATACCATAACGTTAACGATATCTCTTAGTAACTAGATGGGCTTTATAGATTTCTATCTTTTTGTCCACTTCTCTTTTTCTTTTGAAGATCCATTTGCAATCTATGGATTTAATCTCTTCGGATGGATCAACAAGTACGCTGTTGATCTCCATGGATTTCATTTTGGATTTCATGGCATTCAGCCATTTCTTAGAATTGGGCCACTGCATGGCATTCATATAGGTAATCGAATTCTTATGGTTCTCATCTAGTTTGACAGAATCACCATCTTAGATCAAGAAGTCATAGAATTTGTTCGATTGATACGGTACTTTATTGGATCTCCTTAATAGTGCCTCTATAACAGGCTCTGGATTTGATTCTCCAATCAAATCTGGTACTGTATTCCTACTCAGTGATGTCTGATTTTCTACCTCATGAACTTTACCAAGTTCAATCTTAGTGGCATTAGTTCTTCTCTAAGGAACTCTCTTTTCAAAAAGACTGTCCTATTGCTGACGAGTACCTTTTGTTCTTCAGCAAGGTAGAAATAGTATCCTTTTGTTTCTTTTGGATATCCTACAAATAAACACTTGTTGGACCAGGGTCCCAGCTTATCTGTCTTTAAAGTTTGACATAAGTTGGACATCCCCAAACCCTAAGGTGTGAGAGTATAGGCTTCATCCTGTTCATATCTCATATAGAGTTTTATTTATAGACTTGCTTGGAACCATGGTCAGTACATAGCATGCATTTTCTACAGTGTATCCCCAGAAAGAGATTGACAGACTTACAAAGTTCATTTTGGATCAAATCATGTCTAACAGTGTTTGATTCCTCCTTTCTGACACCCTATTATGTTGCGGTGTCTCCGAAGGAGTCCATTGTGAGAAAATTTTATTCTCTTTTAAATATGTCAGAAACTTATTGAAAAAGTATTCATCACCTCGGTCTGATAGAAGAGTTTTAATACTCTTCCTAATTTATTTTTCTACTTCATTATGAAATCGTTTGAATACGTCAAATGATTCAGATTTATGCTTCATAAGACAGATGTACCCATATCTTGATAGATCGTTAGTGAAAGTAATGAAGTAATTATATCTATCTCTGATACTTATGCTCATAGGTCCACATACATTATTGTGTACTAGACTTAGAACATCAGTGGCACACTCATCTTTTTCTTTAAAAAGTGATTTTGTCATCTTACCAAGAAGACAAGATTCATAAGTCGGTAACAATTTACAATCACCAATATCGTGGATTTCCTCTTTAGTTAATTTATTCATCCTGTTCTTGTTCATATGATCTAGCCGATAATGCCAAAGATAAGCATCACTGACATTATCTACTTTAGAACATTTATTAGATGTATACATTACCACTAACAGGCTATGATAGTAGGTATATGCCATACTTTAATTATCCATGCAAAATTATAGTACCATTCAAAATGATATCATAAAATTCATCCTTTATTAAAAAGTTGAAACCAACTTTAGCCAAAAAACCTACAAATATGACATTCATCAAAAAGAAAGGACAATAATGACAATCATCTAACATGACAACCCTAGACTTAAAAATAAGCTGAATAATTTTTAGATCTAGAACTAGAACAAAGCTTCCATCTCCAATATTCAGGAATCGTTCATCGTCTCTGAATTTTCTACTAACCTAAAGTCTCTGCAACAAATTATAAATATTAATTAGACTTATGGTATCCGTTATCCAAGTCATAGTATCACACATAAAGAAATTATAATGAGTTATCATATAAGTATCTTATCCAGCAACAGGTTGCCGCTTTCTCTTGTTCGACCTGTTGGGATCAAGGGAGGCTATATACTGAGGATAATTTTTCTTTCGATGCCCTAGCTTCTTACAGAAGAAGCACTCTGCCTAGCTCTTATCAACCTTTGACTTCTTACTCTAATTGAGCTTTGGAGCCCCAACATGTTGCACCTTCTTCTTGTTCTTCTTCTTTTCTTTCTTAAAGGAACGATGCCTAGAAGAAGAACCACCCACCATATTCATTGGCTCCTTTCGAAGTTGGTTATCCTTCTCAAAGGTCTGCAGTAATCCTAGCAAACCATGGTAGTTTACTATAGATTTAGTCATTCTGTAATGACTAAGAAAGAGTAGGTAGGACTTGGGTAAAGAATTCAGGATCACATCTTTTCCTAGCTGCTCATGCAAGAAAAATTTGAGTTTGCTCAGGTGCTCGATCTACTCGATTTTGTACAGTACATGATCAATGACCGATGCCTTTTCCCTCATCCATGCATTGAAGATAGTGCAAGATGTTTTATACCTCTTAATGTTATCAGGAGTGCCAAAGGGCTCGTTCAATATTTGAAAGATTTTCTCCAGCTGAGCATCTTCAAATTTTTGGCTGAACTCATCATTCATAGCCACCCTCATAATACAACGCATAGTGACTCGATCATTGAGCCATTTTTGTTAAGTATCTCTGATCGTACCATGAGCATTCAAGATGGGCTCCTCAGGTGTTGGATTTGTAAGTACATACAAGATCCTCTTGTGCTCCAATACAATCTTGAGCTTTCGATACGAACTATCAAAATTAGGTCCGGTGAGCTTGTCGCTGTCCAACAGCGAGTGGAGCGATAAAGTATTAGCCATTTCTAAACAAAAAAATACAAGACTTATTAGTATATGATTATTTAATTCTAAAGATTTAAACTTTAGTCTAAAGATTCTCCTACTATTTTATATGAATTGGTAGCCTCTACCTCCAATTTGAGAAATTACATTAATTCTTTAGTAGGTACTAGAATCTACATAAACTGCACATGAGTCCGAGTTTGCTCGGCCAACCCCTATGCATCTATAGGTAGGTTCTTAACCAATTATTTCTCTAAATAATTTTTAGTTATATATTTTATCCTAGGTATCTTTTCAGCAAGCATTTGTGCCTCCATTGAAAATCTTGGATAGGTCCAACCATTAACATGACCATATCCAGTATATCTAACAAACGAATGCTCAGGCCTGAGTTTGCTCGACCAACCTGACCATTGATCTGAAAAATGTAACAAGGTTGTCATATGATGAATGATAATTTCAATACCTAATAAATACCAGACGTTTGCACCTCCAATGCTTATTTAGAATACTAGACCCATTATCATGTACCTTAATGGGAGGCTATGAACTAGTTATCTTCATAACTGTATCATTTTAAAGATCTAATAATTTAGAAGATTTAATTAATTGATTTAAAAATAAAGAGAAGAGGTTAACCATCATTTCAATGATCCTCCTACTGACTTCATCAAGTCATCTAAAAGGACTAGAAACAAGCTGGCTTAAGAGCACTTGATTCAGTCACACTAATTAACCTTAATGACATAGGTCAACTTGAATCTTTTAGTGACCTAATTTTAACATAATCTATCAAATTAGCCAGATAAGTGAGATCGATGGAAGGATAGCCAATGCTTATCTTAGACACCAGATAGTCCAGGAAAGCATGCCCCTAATTAAAAATCACCGATCGTACTATTGAACTTATCTTTGACACCAATTGATCGATTAGTTTTGATTTGGTCAGCTTAAGGACTCGAGCTCGACAACTGAGCCACAATCAGGTTCATTTGGTGTGATCAAAAATATAGATTTGATCAAGCTATAACTATTGAGGTTGATCTTAGAGAAATCTTGACCTAATCTAATTCAACTATTGAGTAGATTTAATTAATTTTTTTATTTAATCCATGTTTGTTACTAATCTTAGGTTTAACCCAATTAGATGATCTGATTCAAGTTAACCCATAGCCCTTTGGTTTATGAGGTGTCTTAAGATCTTTAATTTTCAAATCTAGATCTTTTGATAATCATATCTTAATTTATAATTAAATAAATAAAATTTTGTATTGAAATTATTTCAATTTACAAAACTATTTTACAAAAGTTTTCATTCAAAACCTTATATCATATGTTATTAATTTCAGATTATAACACTAATTTTCAGATTTGAGTATTTTGTGTAAATCAGCAAAAAATAAATCATAAAATTTTTAGATCTAATCTAAATTTATTTGTGATTAGAATAATTCTAGAATTTTTTTTCATCTTTCTTCTACATGAGATATAATTACATCGGCACCCCTACACGTCATAAGAAAAACCTGTTGATTGGGCAAGAGAAGGAATTTAATCCTTAGTTCTTCTTATGACCAGACGACCATAATGATCAACTCAATTTTGAGTACTTGGCTACTAAGAATAATTTTACATTACATATCACATATGTAAAAGAAAAATTCTAGTTCATATGTAAAAGAAAAATTCTAGTTCATATTATATTCATAACATTATAACATGTAGAATTTTTATCTAATCTAATTAGATTATTACTATAATATTAAATTTTTAGATCTGAACCTTAGTCATATCATCATATGAATCATTAATTTTAGATCTAAAAAAATAACAAAATCTATTCAAAATATATGTATGATTGCATCAAAAAATTCTGGTTTGAGATATGATCAAATATATACAGATACTTTGCTCAAATCAGATCTAAAACTCTATCAAATAGATTTAGATCTGAGCTTGATTCAAACATCAATTCTTAATCAAAATATATCTAGAAAAATCTATCAAAATAGATTTAAATCCATACATAATCGGGTTCTAAATCAGAATAAAAGTCTACATAGAAAATTTTGCTAAAACATATTTTTAATAGATCATTTTCAGGGGCTAATTTCGATCTGATAATCCAGTCAAAATTAGATCAAAAAAATATAAAGAATATTATATCAAAATAAGATTTAATTATATTAAAATTTTTGATTCAAAATCAGATAAAAAAATCAAAAAAATCTAAAAATTAGACTATATGATCATGATATACAGCCTGGCTTTAATACCAGTTGAAGAAAAAAATTATCCGATCGCATAGGATGTCAGAAAAAAATTGAATATATTAGTAATTAAAATTTTTATAATATTTATAAAATCTCATCTTGATTCACAGTGAAAGATTTAATCAAGATCGATTGATTCCTGAATCGAATTACTTCGTGAGATCCGGATGTCCAGCCCTCTACTTCACTCATACACCAACCAATATAGGAGAGTGGGATGAAGCTTTTCTTCGGAAGGAGAGGAGAGAAGGCATTGTGATCTGATCTCTAAGCCTTGAAGAACTCCACATGCCACCCAAGAGAGAGGGAGAGGATGCCCAAGGGAAAACATGCCCAGAGAGAAGGGACACCCAAGGGAAAGGAGACTCCTTAATGATTGCTTGATTGCTTTCTCTCTTCTCCGCACCCCTTCTTAAATAGACAAGAGTTCTTAGATCAAATCAAACACCTTTATGGGTTAGAAATAGGACCCTCCAAGTTTGAATCGATCCAAATTTTCTAAACCATAAGATTTCTTAATGGAAGTAGGAGAGGCGCCAACTTGCACCTCCCTTCTCCATGCCACACGCCTAAGGGGAGGGGGCTATTTTCATCACCCTCTCCTCTATCTTGGTCGGCTATATGGGTGAAAAAATGCATGAAAAATATGGCTAAGTGTATCAAATCTAATTTGGTTCAGATTTGGATTTAATTTGAATCCAATTTGAATCTGATTCGAACTAAATTCGAAAAGGCTGCTAATCATAATCTAATTAGGATTTAGGTCTAAGTCTAACTTAGATAATTAATCTAATTTAGCCTTAATAAAATCAAGCCCATTTAAATTGATCTAATCTAAAATCATTATGACTTAAATCCAAACTCTCATAATTTTTCGAATCATAGATTTGTTCAAATTCATCTCTGGAATCAAACCTGTGCCTTATGTGCAGTGCTAGTTGCACATAGTCAGTATTTTATTTTATATGATTCATAACTTAATTCTAAATTAAGTAAATCTATATGTTCAATCAAGTCTCATATTTTTAAATTAAATACATAAATATCTGATCAATTTTTTTCTATATTATTTGACTTTGTGCGTGACTTTATAGGTTCGAACACTAAATCAGTAGTATAGAAACTCCTTTCTATACTAATCGAAGTGACCATCTAGGAATGATACCCAACATCCAGATAGGTTGAATAATTGCAAAGCAACATTCAAGAACCTTGGTATATGGTTAGCACATAATTCATCCCTTTGACCTTAATACTCAAGTTGACCTAGGATTTAACTGTCAACCCTAGAATAGTCATTTTCATTATATTTCAATCTTTTTCAAATTCTATAACAGATCACAAGGATTATCCAGATCAAAATTTTACTGGACTGAGATTTAGTGATGCATTAACTCCTGTAAACTGGAGGGATCAATTTCATCTTGACTCATACACTGACTTCACAAGTACTTGACTGTACCCAGTAGCCTTCCGTCATTATATTAGAAATACAGGTAGTCCAGTATCAAAGCACAGTGAGTTGCTTATAAGTTACCATGATGATTTCAGGTCAAAGAGACTCCCTTGTAAGTTGCCCTTGACAACAAAATGCTCAACAGGTGAGTCATTATTCAGTGACGATGTACTTCTATATTTTACATGTATGCCATATCAGTATCTCCATACTCCTTGATTAAGAGGACAACCAACTTATATGGCACACAACGATCTATATTCGATAAATATTATTGTCTTTATTAATAACATATCATTTGATCATGAATAAGTTTAAAAACTATTCGATAAATTTTTTTTATCAATTATATTATAGTTCTAAGGACTTCATCATAACACAAGAGTTCAAAGAAAGATAAACTTTTGTGATGAACTTAATAAAAATAATTTTTATTCATTAATAATTCATGTATAAATTTTAAAGAGCTTAATCATCTACAGATAAATAATTGACTTTAGGATATATTTTTCAACACTCTTTACATTGGTGACCATCTTTCCTACAAAATATAAAAAGAAGCATCAATTTTTAAATAATAAAGATCAATTAGTATCTATTTTGATGCTTTTTATGAGATATTTATTATACTTATTAGTAGCCATCTAAGTGCCTTCTTGTAATGGTCACAGTCGATACCTTTGTTCTCTAATAAATATCTATACTCTCACTCTAGTATCCCCACATTATAGATTTAAGACTCGCTACTATAAAGAAAAATGATTTGTCCATCGATCAGATCAATCACCATCCTTATGATTATTTATTAATTAGAATCATTCAAAAATTAATTATTAATGATACATGCCTCAAATTTTCAATACTTGAGAATATATGTTACCTTCTTATTAACTCCTTGGATGATTCATGGACATATAACATAACATGAATGAAAATAATTTAATTTTATTGATTTCAAATATTTAATTACAAAATTATGCTTATGAAAAGTTTATATATGTCAGCCTAATTAATTTTTAGGGCATACATCTAACAGCATCCTATATATTTGGTATAAAGATCTGTAGGGATAGATCTAAAAGGATGCTAAACTTGTTCGAATTTAAGTATATAAATTTAGTATTGAAGAGGTTCAATATAGATGGGTGTAAGAGAGGTTACTTACTCATGAGTCATGGCATACATCTCTCTAAGAAGATGTCTCTTAAGATATCTGAAGAGAGAAAGAGAATGAGTTCTATCCCTTATACTTCGATGGTGGAATCGATTATATATGCTATGCTATGGACTAGACCTGATGTAACTTATGTTTTAGGCATTGTAAGTCGATTTCAGGTAGATCCAAGAAGAATCATTGAAAAACTATGAAAAATATTCTCAAATACTTTAAAAAGACAAGAGATGCTTTTCTTATATATGGTGGATCTGATCTAAAATTAGAAGATTTTATAGATTTTAGTTTTTAATCTGATTCAAATGATAGTCAATCTATATCAGGATATGTATTTACTTTATATGGTAGTGTAGTGAGTTGGAAGAGTTCTAAACAGCGGACTGTAACTGACTCAATCATTGAGGCAAAGTATATTACTGCTAGTAAGGATACTAAAGAAGTCATCTGGATGAAGAAGTTCATTATCGAGTTGGATGTGGTTCTAGAAGGAACCAAGATCTCGTTAGAAACCTAAGCACATCCTAAGGTGCTTTTATCTCATTTGTGATGTGATCATAGAGCGAGTTGACTCAAAGAACAAGATAGTGGATCAATTCATTAAGATCCTGTCATAATAGTAGTTTGACCACCACCTTGATTGCATGGACATCAGTATAGGGACGATTGGCTTTAGTGCAAGTGAAAGATTGAAAGAATAATATCCTACAAGCCAATCATATGAGTGATGTGGTGGGATATTTTTTATATTCTATCTTTCTAACTCATATATTTGACATTAACTATTAATAAAATTGATATTTTATTTCATTATATGCTGCATCTTAATATTTATTTAAGATAATAATGAATTCAAAAATTAAGACAATGGTTTTAAGATTATGATAAGATCATGCTAGTGAGATCTAAATCTTTGATAGTCCTAATCTAAAATATTTTCAGTCATAAGATAATTGATTCAAAGATCAATGGTACTAGTAAGACTGCAACATCCTATGTATGCCTGATAGATGTGGTGGTTGATCTCAAAATTACTCATGTAGTGATACTAATACAAGGATGTGGGTGTTCATTGGAGAATGAGTTTACTAAATTGACCTAATAAGAGAACATCTGATGGAACCTTATATGCATGTCAGCTGATTGTTCTTTAGTGGGAGTAGTGCATGTGATCCTTAGACCTGAGATCACTATGGTACCTTATGTATATGAATCTATATTTTGATTTATTTTCTAGCATGACTCTCTGAGGCATGTGTGGGATATTTTGGACATGGTGAAATATACATGAAGATTGTAAGTGGTCAACAAAAAATCGATCACTCTTTATAAGGGGAGAGAACATTCTATGTGATCTTATAAGTTGATGACACAAGAAGTTTTTAGCTAAAGTAGGATGATAATTAGAAAGAGTTTTTAATGTATCATCAACTGAATCAATATTTTTAGATCGAGATGCATATGGATAAGTATTTGGGTTTGATATAATTTTCTACCCATAGCTTATCTGGGATATTATATGATCGAAAGATTGAATTGTATGGTAACTCATTATTGAAGGATATTTTTG
Source organism: Elaeis guineensis (assembly GCF_000442705.2). Classification (NCBI taxonomy): domain Eukaryota; kingdom Viridiplantae; phylum Streptophyta; class Magnoliopsida; order Arecales; family Arecaceae; genus Elaeis; species Elaeis guineensis. Next base: position 50,633,943 of record NC_026005.2, on the reverse strand, counting down.
ATATTTTCATAAAAAATTTTATATCTTCTAGGTAGTCATGACATATTGCTCGACATCAATCTGGACTCGTAGACTCATAAGAATTAAAGAGTTTAATTCAGCAATAAATCAGAAAGAGTTCTAATTAATTGATATATTTGGGTTGACCTATTTTAATTGAGTTAGTTTGGTCATGAGCTTGAGTCTATTGTTAACTAGATGTGGAACTCAATGGGTCACATACTGAGCAAGTTGATCATGGACTAATCTAACTAGATTTATTGAAAATCTTATGGGTTTAATTGATATACTAGCACATGAATTAATCCAAGTTTCCAATCAAGCTTAGCTTAAAAGTGTTTGTGCTAACCTAAAACCTGATGCCTTGATCTAATTTGATTAGGCTCGAACCTATGGACTCCTAGGTGTCTAAACCTTATCACATGAAGTATTTCATCTGAACCTAAACTCTTCCACGCCATTTATGATCAATGCCACATTTATTTGAGGCTCCTAGAAGGAAGAGTCCTTTTAGACTACTCTTAAATTCCCTGCCTAATCCATGCACCATCTAATGGTGCCTTGAAGAGTGTGCACAAAAAGCAAGAATCCTTCTTCTTTAAGTCTATTCCACACCCTTTTGTTTCCATGTGGAGAATTAATCTCACGCGGAAACCAAAACGTTTGGTCTCGTGTGAGAATATGTTGCGCCCAAAGGAAGTGTTCCTATTCCATGCCCCTTGGTTTCTTATAAATAAGGGGCACTCCAATTGGGTTGGCATGGATTTGGAAGAGATCTTAGGCATGGGTTTCGAAGACAAAAAGAAAGGAACAAATCAAAAAAATGAAAGGAAAGAAAGAAAACTAAGAGAGGAAAAATAAGAGAGGAAAGAAATCAATTAGAAGAGTAGGTTGACTATCTTTCTAAGAGATTGAAATATCCACGTGTTAGATATCTAAATCAAAATAGGTGTGTCAATCTATTGAGAAAAGAATTCAGAGGTATTCTTTGTAGAGTTTTGGAAGGCTATCAGGTTGCAGTGTACTTTATCCTTAAAAAGAAAAATTTGTTAGATTTTTGTGAAGCTGTCTTCAGCATAACATCAGTTTGGGAAGGTCCATGATCGATCCTGTGTGGACTATCATTAGAGAACATCCATGTGGGCATCTTGTGGAGATCATTCCTGTATCTGATCATCATCTTCTGGAAGGTATAATTCTTATCTAAATTATTATGCATGTTATGTTTGATTGTAATTAGCAAGGTCTTTTCTGGGATTGAGTTTCAGTTTGCTTATTTTTAAGAGTTAAAAGCATATTAAATTTTTTGAAAATCATATTTCGCTGTGCAATCGAAACCTAACACAAAGGTACATGCACATTCAATCATGTGACAAGGCCAAGAGTGGATAATGATAGATGGGTCTTGAGCCAAGTACCTTTAAATTGACAAACTAGGATGGCAACCTAGAAGCTAAAGTTCGGTCACACTAGATTCCATTTAGGTGAATTGCTTGGAATGGTTTAACATGGGACCTATAACATTACATAGGCCGATAAAGGACCATCAAAGGTAGATAGAATATGGTCTAGTTATGTCGAATTTAAGGTGAGGCAGTCACGTGATCTACAGTATTCTCCTATTGGTTTTGTAAAAGGATCATAATATAGTACAAATTTGATGGTTATCAAAATGTGGAGAGTAGAGTGTAGCTAGCACCAAGTATTGAAACTGTTGAGTTACTAACTTTAATTCGAATGTCCAAGCTTTTTTTTATCAAGGTAGAGATCTTATACTATATATTTCTTAACTAAATAATGGTTACATATTTTCTACTTAGTTAGAGATTTTATACCTTATTTTTTTCAACTAAATAAGGGTTACAGTATTTCTTATTTAATTGAAGATCTTATACCTCTATAATAGGAGGATAAAGCTACAGGTTTATGTGTGTATGGTATGCATGGGAGATTGTGTGAAAGGGGTATAAAGGGATTAAGATTTGAGAGTTTTTCTCTTTGTATTTCAATCCTGAAATAGTGTATCTCCATTTCATTACCCATGGATGTAGGCTTTGATTGAACCACGTAAGTTTTTGTGTTCTCTTTGTATTTTTATTTTTATATGCCTATTTGCTTTATCTACTTGTCTTTAAAAATCTCCAACAATTGATATCAGAGCATCATTAGATTTTTTCTCTTCTCTTCTTTTGGGACAAGATTGATTGAAGTTCGTGATTTTTGGATGCATATAAGGGCTATTAGTAATGTTTCATGCATCTCGATGCCTCAAATTGAAAAACTGACTAGATGACTATGTTTCTAGCATCGAAAAATGGTGTGAGGTGACATTTCGCATCAATCAAAAGTCGGTAAGCCTTCTAACATGTTGATCAAAGTTTTAGGGTTTCAATCAATGCTTCCAGCCATATCATGAATCTACCTTATCAAAACCCACCACATGTTGTAATAGATCTTTGTCATGATAGTGCACACATCAGTGGCCACCTGTCAGCCACATCACCACCATATGTCTGCCACATCAGCTGCCACATTGGTGCCACATCATCAACCCTTTAACCAAAGTGTGACCCACTAATTCACACATTTCTAGGCTAGTTTTTGAGTTCTACTATTGATTTTGAAGGTTTTTGGATGTGTTGAATCCATTTTTGGGGTTATTTTTGCAAAATTTAGACTCCGAAACATCTTTATTTCAATTTTAGGATGTTTGAAAAGTTTGAAATTGAAAAATTTGATGGGTCTGATAATTTTAATCTCCAGCAGATTAGGATGTTGGATATTTTGATTTAGAATGGGCTTGATTCAGCTCTTTTGGGAAAGAAAAAGATGTCTTCGATGCTGAAGGAAGAGCAAATATAAGATATAGACCACTGAGCATCTTCAACCATTCGTCTCTGTCTTTTGACAGTATGGTTAAAGAGATTTTGTCAGAAATATCTGTTGTAGATTTGTAGAATAAGTTGAAATTGCTATATTTGATAAAGTCTACCTCTCATAAATAGTTTCTAAAGGTCTGACTATAGACTTTATGTATGGAGAAAGGTACATCTTTTTAATCATATTTAAATATATTTAATCAGATTATTACTAACCTTAAGGCTTTGGAAGCGAAGTTAGATGATGAAGATGAGGCTATCGCCCTTTTGTGTTCTCTACCACCTTTGGCAAGTTTCAGAGATTCATTCTTTTATCATCGAATGAACCAACTAAGGTAGAAAAAATTAAGTCAGTTTTACTATCCAAAGAGCAGATTGATAAGCAACTAGGTGGAGGTGAGAATGACAATATCGATTCTATATTGGCAGTTTGAGAAAATAAAAATAAAGCAATCCACTACTATTATTTCAAGAAAAAGGTGCATGTTAAGGCAGATTATTTGAAATTAAAGACTTGATGGGAAAAATATTTGGAGGATAGCCAAGATTACAAGAAAAAGGAGGATGAAATAGTTTTTTGTGACTTGGACGATGTAGATGTCTATGTAGTAACTAACAATGTCGGTGTTGAGAATGATGATCCAGTTATTGATTCCGTCAATTCCTACCGCATCACTCCTAACAAAAATTGCTTCTATTAAAGATCTAGTACCACTTGTTGCAGCAAAAAGAAAGAACAAATAAAAAGAGAGGACATAATCAAATACATGGATCAGTTTAAGACTTACCTCCACGGGGCACGCAAGCTTCACTATGAGAAAAAATAATAAGTACAAGAGGAGATCACATACTCTCAACTCTTATACACCAACTTCTCTCAACAAGAAGCACTCACTTTCACAAAAGCTCTCACAAAATTTCTCAAAAAGATCCTCTCACAGGCCTACCGAGTCAGGATCCTCGATGCCCTTCGATGCTTCCTATGATGCTCTCAGCTACTATATGATGCCTCAGCCTCTGCTCCTACACTCACGGTCACTCCCATGGCTATTCTAGGATACTCTTGGTTGATCTCTACCATAGCTGCACACTTCAAGCTACTTCTGATGCCTCCTCTGGTGCTCTCTGGATGCTCACGATCTCTCTTTGACCCTTGCTGAGACACGCAGCTCTCCACAATCCATCAGGTCTCTTTTGTAGGTCCAAAATCTACTCCAGATCAGAATTAGGCTTTCAACAGGAGTCAAATACCTTTTCTGACTATTGGATCTAACCCACTTGCTTCTTTGACTGCACGATCGCACAAAAAGCCTCTTTGATCAAGCTTGAGCCATCCGATCACACAAAGAGCCCCCGTGCACAGCAATTCCTGGTTCCTGCATTGCGACGGTCCATGCATAAGGTGTGGACTGCGACTTCCTCCCGTGGTCCATGGTGGACCGCACTACACCACACACAAGGTTGTGCGTGTGTACCCACGCGCATTCTAGGCCACATGCTCGATTGGGCCACAGCGTCCATGCCCCCGCGCACTAGCCCAGCACGCTGCAGCAGCCTCGGCCGCACACTGCAGGCCCCCGGGTCATGTGCTATAGGCCCCCCAGGCCGCATGCTGTAGGCTCCCTTGGGCCATGCACTGTGGGCCCCCAGGCTGCATTTTTGGGCTCCTCATGTTTGGGTTTCTCAGCATCTGAGCTTCTCTCCTGCTGTGGATCAAATTCAAGAGACCAAATCTCAATAATCTCCACCTCGACTTGATATTCGATCTTGATCTAATTTTGAGAGCTTTTGGATCTTCTCATCCCTATATCCTGGGGTATATGCCTGCTACTCATGGATGGACAAATATGGGAGTCGAGCCAGACCGCTCGATCCCATCTCCGTCCTGCATGACCTGAGACCTACTCAGAGGTAGCCTCCTGGAGACGTCACTTATCATCCTTCCAAATTTTTTATCTCATACTCGATCCACTTTCATCTGAAGCTCCACCTCGCACTGGGCTCCTATAGACATCTTTCATGATAGACAGCTTCTTTTTGCACAAGAGAGCATCGATCAAATCTTTACGATTGATCTCCACCTTGATTGCACCTGACTTCTCCATTTTCTTCAATCTCGATCAACACCACCGCAATCCGAACAACCTGATGCTCTGGTACTATCTAGTTTTGATACTAATTGTTGGATATCTGGTATCACTTATTTAGTAGAAAGAAAGAAGAAATAAAAAAAGAGGATACAGTCAAATATGTGGATCAACTCAAGGCTTACCTCCATCGGGCATGCAAGCTTCACTATGAGAGAAAATAACAAATACAAGTAGAGATCATCCATCCTCAACTCTCATACACCAACCTCTCTCAACAAGAAGCACTCAGCCTTACAAAAGCTTTCACAAAATCTCTCTAAAAGATCCTCTTATAGGCCTACCGAGCCAGGATCCTCGACACTCTTGGATATTTTCTATGATGCTCTCAGCCACTACATCATACCTCAGTCTCTATCCCTACACTCATGGCTACTCCCACGGCTATTCTAGGGCACGCTTAGTTGACTTCTGTCATAGCTGCACACTTCAAGATGCTTCGATGCCTCATCCAGTGCTCTCAGGATGCTCACAATCTCTCTAACCCTCATTGAGATGCGCAGCTCTCCATAGTCCATCAGGCCTCTTTTATAGACCCAAAATCTACTCCAGATTAGAATTGAACTTTCAACAAAAGTCAAATACCTTTTTTGACCATTGGATCTAACCCGCTCGCTTTCCTGGCCGCACGATCATGCAAAATGCCTCCTTGATCACACTTGAGCCATCCGATCACATAGAGAGCTCCCATGCATTGTGATTTCTAGTTCCTGCATCGTGGTGGTCCACGCGTAAGATGTAGACCATGACTTCCTCCCATGATCCACGGTGGACCGTGGTACACTACACGTAGGGCTGTGCATGTGCACCCAGACACATTCTGGGCTGCGTGCCTGGTTGGGCCGCACATGTCTGCACGCTCACATGCTGGCCCAGCACGCTGTAGGCCCCTTTGGGCCACGTTTTACGGACCACATTTTTGGGCTCCTCACTGTTGGATTTCTCCGCATCTGGGCCTCTCTCCTACTATGGGTTGAATTCGAGGTGCCAAATCCCAACTGCTTTGCTATTTATAAACTCGTGAGTAGTGGTATGGTGCATCTAGCAGATAACACTGAATGTTGGGTTATTGGTGTAGGAATGGTTTGGGTGAAGTCGTCTGATGGTTCAGTTGTGACATCCAGGATGTACTTCATATCCCTTATTTGAAGAAAAATTTGATTTTGCTGAGTTGCCTGTTGTCGAAGGGGTATAGAGTATGTGCAAAAGATGAAATTATGCGCATTCGAAAGGAATTTCATCAAGTTTGAAAGGTGAAGTTGTCACCTGATTCTAACCTATACAACCTATGAGGAGCCATAATTTAGAGGAATAAACATGATGGAGGTAGGATTGTGTTATGATTGGCTCCATCAGTATTTTTGTATAGCCCATTTAGAGGTTTTAGAGATGGTGGAGCTCTGCACACTTCAAATTGAAGCCAAAATGGTGATTATTGAGTTATTGACTCTAGTTCGAATGTTCAAGCTTTTTTTTGCCAAGGTAGAGATCTTATACCATGTATTTTCTAACTAAATAAGGACCACAATATTTTTTATTTAGTTAGAAATTTTATACCTTATATTTTTCAACTAAATAGGGGTTACAGTATTTCCTTTATAGTTGGAGATCTTATACCTTTATAAATAGGAGGATAAGGCTATGGATTTATGTGCGCATAGTATGCATGGGAGATTGTGAGAAAAGAGTGTAAAGGGATTAGGGCTTGAGAGTTTTTCTTTTTATATTCCAATCTTGAAATAGTGCATCTTCGTTTCATCACCCGTGGATGTAGGCTTCGGTCGAACTATGTAAGTTTCTATATTTTCTTTGTATTTTTATTTTTGTGTACTTATTTGCTTGATCTACTTATCTTCAAAAATCTCCAATAGAAACTATGAAAAAAGTGAAAGATTAGACATAGAAAGTGTTGAAACTAGAGGTGTACGGTTATCAAGCTGGTTATAATGTCACATGTAAATAGTGGAATGTAACTTGAATAGAGGACCTTTTGGCCAAGCAAACACCCATTGTTATTTTATCTTTATCTTTGCTTTTTTCTTGCATATACATTTAATTTATTTGCTTTAAGTATCTCAATTTATCCTTAAATGTTAGAGTTGAATCGTAACTTCGGCACATCTTACCTTCTCTTTCAGACAAGCAATATCATGATGGTAGCGAAAGTTCTTGAAAATGAAGATCTTAGGAACCACTCTACCAAACCTTCACTCTATCTTCTTTTTGGTTATTGATATTCATAGATGTCTAAACACTTGCACAAACTTGCTACTGTTTATCAACCCTAGCAAATAATCCAACGACCAACACTATCTAATGTTTGAATCAATTTTGAATGAAATATAATGCCTTCTCAAAACTTGTGTCAGCATAGCCTAAAAACTCTAAGCAATATTAAAAAATAATAATCTAATAAAAAGATTAAATCTCCAAACTACTTTCTGAAGGAATCCACGTCTCTCAATAACCCCATTGGTGGTTCATTGGGTATTCTTTCCAATTGATTAGGATTCAAATGAATCGGAGCTTGATCCAAAGAATCATGGCTTTCTTATTTTCAAGCTTTCTAAAATTTTAAATTTTGAAATTCGATATCAAGAATCTTAAATATTTATATATATTAATCCATGATTTTTCATATTTATATAAAAATTATTAAAGATCATTTGATTCTTGGTTAAGGTTAATTACAATTGTAGAAGGACAAAAGAAGTGCTTGATTTAACATCGAATAGGACTTGGGACTCGGCCTCTTCTTGCTCACTTCATATTTTCCTTGATCAAAAGTTGGCTATTAAAGAGAACAGTGATAAAGGGAACATGGATTGAGGAATTGGTTAATATTGAAGGGTAGAGGTAGATTATTCAGAAGATATGAAATTAACACTGTTAGGAGAATACAAGCAGAATACTCTATATCATCTAGCTAGCTTAACCATAAGTAAGTATATATAATAAGCCACAAGATTTCAGTGATTAAAGTATAAACATAGAAAATAGGGGTTAATATGCAAGTACAAATATTTCAAAAATTAATCTATTAAAAGCTTGGCTCATAATCTATTAGCTTATTTTTCCATAAGTTATATATTCACTTATGCAGTTTCGTTGATTGACTCTGCATCCAAAAAAAATATTGGTTAATTTAATTTTTATCTACTATATCAGCAACAATCTCATTTGTTAATTGAATAGAGGCATGAAAATTCAAGCATTAATTAATGCTTTGTTCTTTCAAGGACTTAAATACAGGAAGAGCAGAAAGTTATTTAAATTACATAAATGAAACTATACTTATATTATATTTTTCTTTTCATTAGGGAAGAATATTTCAAGATTGAAGCTGGATAATAGAAGGGAAGAAATTTGCATATATGGTTCCTTTTTGACAACTTCTCTTTGAACTACTAGATATTCCTTATGAATTAAAAATTCTGATGAATTGGACCTCAATTGTTCAAATAATAACACCAACACATCATTTGAGCTTAAGTAGGCTTCAAATTCTTTTAGTTATGTAAATGTAGTTTGTGACCCTTCAATTGAGCCTAAAGAGTAATTAGAGGGCCTCAGTAGCCAATAAATGCCAGCGATATATACATTTCCCATGATTTAAATAACATTCGATTTTGTTCCCTCAATTCTCATGTCTCGTGCTTCATCGCCTTCATCAGGCTTCGAGCAAGGTGGTGGAGAGTAGTGAGTTTCTCGATGTTCATGGGTAGAGGATGCCAAGAAAGGTCCCAAGTGACAATGGAAGATATACGCTGAGGTTTAACAAGTCTGTCAGTTCCAATGCCGATGGATTCAGTCCATTACGTAAGCCATGGAAACTTTGCCTTGTTGGCAAGCTTCTGCAGCAACGACGACCGATGGAAGTCATTGTCCAAGGAAATCTTGAAAAGGGTTTTAAGGTACACCTGGTGTTGGTGAACATCATTGGGTTTCATTTAGTGTGACCCTTGGCTGGTTACCAACCGAATACTTGCGATCGAGGCATGGTGACCCTGGCTGCTGCTATAATTAACACTACTATTGTTTGGATTCATGAATATCACATCCACCACTATGGGTTGATCCATGCACCAAAGCTTTGATGTCTGAGCCCATGAATCTAGTGAACTTTGCATCCCTAATTCGTTTGTGCCTAGGATCCACATTGGTTCGCTAGAAACTAAGGTCTGGTAGCAACTTGTGTATGACAGTATGGGTCCGGTCTATTAATTTGTCTATCACCAAAGTTTGGCCAAGACCACCAGACTCTCCTCATCTAGAGAGCCATTATTGGACATCAGTGGAGTTCATGCCCCAGCACTAGGTTCTCAATTCTCCTTGGGACGCGGACCCACCCATGACACGGGTGAGTATTCTATGTGCTGCTGGATCTCTAGTGTTTTCTCGTACTGTTGTATTGGTTTGTGTTGTCCCTTGAAAAGCTATTGTTAGGTCGTGCAGTTATACTGCTATGTCGTGGTGTATTATTTCGTCACGATGTGTATCTATATAGATATCTTGCATAGTCATATAGTGATCCTTGTACTTATATTTTTTATTGTAAATAAAGTCACTTTACATGCACATAAGAGGAAACCCTTGATGTTGTCAAATCTATAAGAGCTTGAAGGCTGCTAGTTGATAATTCTAAAGCCACCAACCAGTGATCCTTATGAGCAATGGTGCTGATAATATATGCCTGATAGCTTGAGGTATGTCAACTTAATTCCTTCTAAGTAATCTAGAAGGATCATCAGACTCGATGTATATCATTTTGACTACTACGAATAGAATCATATAGGGTTTAGAGGTAAGATCCATCATACTGAAAACCTAAATCATATGCCAAAACTTTAGAGACCATAATTGGAGCATATGATGTCCGAATGAAATGGCCTTTTTAAAAGAAAATTGGATAACTTTTTGAGATATATGATGTAGAGTCATCTCCTAAAGAGGCCACACCTATAGTGATTATATCTAAATTCTATCATTTGGACCCTAACAAGGGCTGGTTTCATCGATTTTTTTTTTTTTTTTGGAAAAGATTTTGCCCGAATGTAACTCCAAATTCAGGAACAAAATCAGAGTGCTAAAAGACAAACTTGTTGTAAAAGTTGAGATTTACCTTCTATAGTATTTTAGCTCTTTTTGTATTTATTTCTATAAGTTATGTCTATTTTTGAAAAGTTAGTTCTATTTGGACTAATAGAGAAATCTAATTTGATTTGTATAAGGACAGAGCTAACCAATTAAATAAAAGATATATACCTCAACTTTTGATCTTTAATTAAAGGACAATGGGACTTAAAACTCTACTTTCATGAATTCTTCTATCTTTTCCAAATTTCTTTTAAGATTCGAGTTAAGTGGGTTGAGAGAATTTTTCTTTCTTTCCAATAGAATCAAGTAGGTATCAAACCTTCAATCTTCTACATTTATGATAGTCTTAGTTTATGGTCTAAATGTGTGAGCAATACAAGTAGATAGGAGAACAACTATCTATACTTAAAGTATATCAAAGGATAAAGATCGTATCCTGATTGGCTACTAGATGGATAATGAATGAAGAGAAGCCTTACACAATTAGAGGAGAAGACAGCCCAACTCTCTAAGTTCGTATCCTGATTGGCGATGCTTTCACCACAAGCATGAGTAACTCCTATTGTGAAGCTATCTCCCATGTCTAGAGATAAAGATTTATCATCTAGCAAGGAGGATAAGCAAACTATAGGCACTCTGCATTCTTTTCTCCAGCCTTTCAAAGCTGAAGATCAAATCAAGATCTCTATATACATTAGGGCCATCGATGTAGAGAAGCTAGATAACTGACTAGACCAATTAGAGATCTATTTCACTATCTATAGATACTCTAATATTCGAAAGAAAGTTTTATTCCACCTCAAGTTTTTCAACCATACCCTTATCTAATGAAATCTGTATATGAGGAATAATGACATCTCTAGATTGATGTAGAGAAAATTTAAAAGCTTAATCAAGAAGTAATTTTACCTAATCGACTATGTGGAGGATCAGTGGATCAAGTAGCAGTATCTAAGGTAGAAGTATGATCAATCTATCTAGAATTATATCACTAAGTTCTATAAGCTAGCCATCTCACTCAGCATCTCCATCGATAATCATGCGATCTTCATGAAATATGTCAAAGGTCTCCATAAGAGTATTCCGAAGAAACTAAAGTTCTTCAAAGTTGAAGACATCAGTAAAGCTAGTATGAAGACCATAGGAATTGAGGAGAAGAATCTACCTAGGCAAAGTAAAACGGGTGATATGTTTAAGAAAGGTGGCAGAAAACATAGCCAGAAGGGGAAGCATAGGAAGTAGTCAAAAAGTCTTAGAAAAATTATCACGATCATTGTAACATTTGTGGACATACCAAGAGAACTATTAAAAGCTTTATCCTGAGTTGCAATCAAAGAGGAAGAAGTCAAAGGATGAGAATTTTAACAAAAAAGTGAACACAACTCTTAATGTTGCAGAGGTTGAGAAAATATTTATGCTTGATTAAGCAGATTCAAAATAGAGTCTAATAGAAAAAAAATTTGAGACAGCCAAGGCATGAGAGGAACTCTTCCACTTAAAGATCTAAGAAATGCAAAGCATCATCAGAGCTATTGTAAATCTTGGAAGAAAAAACCCTCAAATCTTAAAGTTGATTTAGAAGGTAGGGGTGCAGACCAAGCCTCACCTGTCCCTACTGTCTTGATTGGATTCAAAAAGATATTGAGTTGAAGATCACCAATAATGTACCTTCTAATGCATGTCGTAGCATACTGAAATTAATCCTACTTACTATTATGTAGATAGGATGAGTCGAGATCATATTCGCAGGAATCCAAGTTCGCTTGTTTCAAAAATAAAAAAAAAAAGATTGAGAGAAACTAAAAAAGAGACAAAAAAATTGCAATAATTTTTTTTTTATTAATCTAATAAAGCATACATAAAAGAAAAGATAAAAGTATGATACAAGATAATTAACTCCAAGTTGAACTTCTAGCTGCACCCGATGGTAGGTATACTTCCTTGAATCCTTCATCTTTCTCCATGTAGATAGCGGCAGGATGGCTAGAAGGTTTGGTCTAGAACTTCAAAAAAGAAAGATAGATAGAAGTACTGAGATAATGAAGAAGAAGGGTAGTGGCACTAGAATTAGGACATCTTCTAAATTTGGTGGAAGGAATGCTAGGGTTAGAACCTCCTCTAGTCTTTTTGGGATGTGGAGAAGAAATCTATGGAGGAGTATGGTGGCAGCAAGGAAGAGGAGGGGTTGCTAGGGTTAGGACCTCCCCTAGACTTCTTGAGCATGGAGAAGAGAGGGGAAATGAGGGGGATGGTAGCTAGATAGACTTCTTGGACATGAAGCTTCATGATCCTGGAAGGGGGTGCAGCATGGGCTTATATAGAGGAGAAGGAGAGGAGATGCCATGAATAAGGACCATTGGATCTAGGGTTTGGTTTCTTAGCCTTTAGATCATATTCCTTATTTGCTCCTTTGATTTTCTTCTTATTTTGCATCCATGAGTTGGTGCCTTGAATTAATCTCCTTTGGATCTTTATTAGTTACTTCTCATCCATTGATCTTTAAGTCGTGTTCATACTTGGATTCATATGAAAGATTATCTTCTAATCTGAACCCTTGAATCTGAAGAACTTGCATCTGATCTCTTCATGAGTAAGTCATGTTCATACTCGGATTTGATTAGCCCTTGAGCTGGTTGCCTGATTCACTCGAATCTGAGTCAATCTGAATCCAATTTGAGTTGTATGAGTCCAAACTTCTGATTATCTATAAAATAGACTAGAGAGCATCAAATTTTAATAAAATAACATCAATTATTATAATATTTAGTACCTCTAGTAACTTAATTTAAGTATTTATCACCTTCAAGTTCATAATTATTGAAAGGTAAATTGATGGGATAATATGTGAAATAGTTTCTTTAGATATTTACTAGTTTATCCTTGAGTGCCTACACCTTTGGGGTCGAGATGCAATCTTTTATACATAGTAGAGGAAGTATCAATTCATAAAGAATGTGTCACAATCAATGCCTCAAAATACAAGAAAACCCAAACCTTATAACTACTATCCAAGCAAAGTGACTTGTTAATGTTTGCAAAAAAAATTTTGTTGTTGACGATAAGGGAAGCCAATGCCATATAAAAAAGGCTAATCTATCTGATAAAAGGCCTTGAATGTGAGTTAGAAGGTTGAATGAGCCAACTATTGCAGAAGTTTCTAGACCTATTCTTGGCAGTAAAGGGGCTACCATCTAAAAGAGCAATTGAATATGAGATTCAATTGATTAGTGATGCATCTTTGTCTAACTTGGATCTCTATCGCAACTTGTTGATTGAGAATGAAGAGATCAAGAAGAAAGTCATGGAGCTTCTCGACCAATGTATGATCAACCCTAGCAGTTTTCTCTGTGAATCTCCTATGGTGCTAGTGCCAAAGAAAGATGGTGGATGAAGACTATGCTAGTGCCAGACCATTAAAGAGGTACTTCATTGGATTATCAATTCGATCCAGTTAGTGGTTGAGTGTTAGCCATAAAAATTTTTAGAGCTCATCTTTCTCCTACTCCCCACTCTACTCTTCAAGTAATCTAGCTTAATGGGGCTAAGTGTATTGTCTTCTTACAATTTAGTTCTTTTATGTTCTAATTTTTTTTTTCAAGAGTCTAATAGTGCAATGCCTTAATCTCATAAGCTCTCTAATTCATTCTTGTACTAAACTTTCAGTCAATGACTCCCAAACCAGTTGAATTTACAGTATTAGGTATAGAACACCTCTCGAACTTATAGACTCGAGTCAAAAAAAAAAGCTACAAGATGAGACTGACTCTATAATAGGTCTCTTTGCATCTCCATCTTTTGACACGAACCACAATGCTTACTTAGATGAAGGGGTCCGGTTACTCAGAGAGATAATGCTAAAAACTTATTTTATTTTTTTTACTGAATTTAGACTTTAAGGAGGACTTTTTGCATACTTCAACTTTTCCACCCATACTCTCATGAAGCATATTCTTCATCAAGATAGGTAAGAAGAGGATTCTAGAATTACTCAAAAATTTGTTCTGACCTAAACCCTACCATTTATTGCATGTCCTTAATAATTTTCTCCTCGATATCTCTAAAATTATCTAGACCATTAATCACTCATTGATTAGAATGCCTGATTAACTTCAAATCGAGATAAAATTTGGATACACAAAATTAATTATTTCTGACCATATTCAAGGACTTAATTAAATTTGTTATTCTTCTCCTTGTAACTTAATTTCTATTGTCCTCAGTAGAAGAAGAGAATCATAATAAAATCAAAATAAAATGTCATAAGGAAGGATACCACCTGAGTTCGATATGTGCATTCATTGTTGGGTGAGAGGTCCTTCATTGCTGGGCAGGGTGTGTTCTTGATGCCAGCTGGCATGGACGTGGTACTCCCCCTAACTTGGCTAATTATCTTTCTCAGAGATTCTTATAAAATGAAAAGAAATTAAAAAAAATTTTGCATAAGTTGGGTTGCCTTCCAATAAGCATTAAGTTTAACATCTTCAGTCAGACTGTATTCAGTTTCATAGTAGACTGGGTCCTACAAGTCAATCGAGTCAATTTGCTCACCATCTTTGATTCCATCCACATAATGTTTCAATCGGTGGCCATTCATTTTAAATGTGTTTCTTTGTTTAGGATCTTTGATTTCTAGTGCTCTATGAGAAAACACTTGAGTTATGATGTATAGTCCATTCCAATGAGAGTGGAGTTTTTTGGAGAATAATTGCAATTTCGAGTTATAAAGCCACACTTGTTGATTAAGTTCGAATATTTTTCATGAAATGTATTTATCATGATAAGCCTTAGTTCAAGCTTTATAGATTCGCGAACTCTTATATACTTCATTGTGTAGTTTTTCTAATTCGTTCCATTATAGTCTCCTATTACTACCCACATCTTTCAAGTCGAAATTGAATTACTTTACGGCCTAAAATGCACGGTATTCTAGCTCTACTGGCAGGTGACAGGCTTTTCCAAAAATGAGCTAGTAAGGAGATATTTTTTAAACAATATTGGCCAGTAAAACTCGCTTTATAGCACTTTCACGATCGTTTTCTTCCTACTGAAATATCCCCCGCATCCATAAGAGTGACAAAAGATAGGTATACTTTGATACTCACTTTTGGAGATACAGCATCGAATAACTTGATCAGGATAATATTTGAACAATTCAGATTCCTCCCAATAATAATATTTGATCTGTGAGAAGAATCGATCATTCTCTTGTTTTGTCCAATGGAGATGTACTTGGCCTATTGCCAAGTAGTTAATGATGTGGGCAAACCATGGGGTTTGGTCAGAGAAGATTACAAAGAGTTGTTCGTCAGAAAATTTTTTCTTGACCTCATCAGTACTATTGCCCAAGAGTTGAAGGAAAAAAGTCCGATCAGGATTGGATTGTCAGGATGCATTTGAAAAATTTTTTTATTCTATTAATTTATAACCTTTATAAATTACCTCGTATGTAGTGGAATAGGGATCAAAATTCTTAGAGGTTTCTTGAATCTGATGCCTTACAAGACCTGAAAGTGTAAGTCCTCTACTTCGCACGCACGGCAAGCCCCGCAGGAAAGAGGGATGAAGATCTTTGCATCATTCCTTCAGAAGGGAAGGAAGGAGATTTGATCTCCACTCAAGGGATGCCTGGATGGGAGTTCTCCATGCCAGAAAATCAGCACCTAAGTAGAATCCATTGAAGGAAACATGCGGTAGTGCAGTACATGCAATTTAAAAATTTTATACAGCAAAAATAAAAGATTAAACGATTTAATCCTAATCACATACATAAGATCCTATCTTAGACAACCACATCATAATCTTTGATATAAAAATAAGTATTTTAGATCTGAAAATAAAAATCACATCGATCTCATCGATGTTGAAATTCTAAATCTAACTATTAGATCTACCATAGGAATCAAAATAAATTAGAGATCGTTACCAAACAAATTTAATCTTGATCTCTTCTGATCTGACAGTTGGAGAAGGCATTTCTCATATTGCTCACAGCCACATGAAGTTATCTGGCCTCTACAGAAAGATCTATGTGAAGGCAGGCGCAGATCAGAGACTTAGAGGTGCTAGCCTACAAGCAACTTCGACAGCTGATATATTCCTCCTTCTTCAAGTACCTTGGACACTCCAAAGCAAGAGAGGATCAAGAGGAAGAATAGAGGAGAAGGAGAAGAGGGTCTAAAAATAAAAATCAGCAAGAAATTGATCATGGGATGTCCAAGAGAGAGGACCCCTTTTTATAGATTAGGAATTAGGGTTTTTCAAAGAAGGGCATCAAGAGTCAATGCCAAAACCTCCTTTTGGCATCTCAAAAAATTCCAAAAAAATTATTAAATATGGAGAAGGATTCTAAAGTCTCACATACCAAAGAATTCTCCAATAAAAATAAGAAAAAAAATTAATATGGCACCAACAATATTCTATATACGAAAAATTTCTTTCCTAGTTTACCTCTTATCTCTAATTCAGATCGTATTCGAATTAGGCAAGATATAATATTATGACTTATCAGCTATAGCTGCCCACCCTTATTGGATTCTCTATCATGACACCAAAATCACAACCCAAATCTAATTAGGTATGGAGAAATTGGCATGGATCTAGCTGTGGCGTAAAAGATAAGGATAGAGTCCTAATTGACAATGACTCTTTATTTTCAATTCTGATTCTAATCCAAATCAAATTTGGATTAAACCTACTAATAGAAATGAACCTAATCTAATTAAGAACTCAAATATCTCATCAAATTTCTAACCCAATTAGGAATTAGTCGAGTCAAAATCCTGATCGAATCAGGATCAAATTTTTCTTGTAATCGGATTCGATCATATCAAACCCAATCTGAGTCGAACTAAATCTAATTCAATTAAACTTGATCCAAAGCTCTTTGTTTAATCAAATTGAGTCAATTAGTAATCTAATTACTAATTAATTTTTTAAAAATAATAGAGTTCCAGTCCCAGTGGGACTCTCCCCCAGAGTCCTAGTTGGAGTAGGACTATTCACCACAGTCACAATCCAATTGGACTCTTCAGCCATCAGATCTGACTAAATCTTTTAATACTTGTGATCCCATAAGTTCGAATCTAAGCTGGTAGCATAAGAATAAATTTTTATACCAATCGATGTAACCATCTAGCAATGATGACCCGATGATCGGATAGGTCGAAGTATTGCAAAGCAATCTTCTAGAATCTACTGGCATATGGTTACTGTATAATTCATTCCTTTGATCTAAATGCTCAAATTGACCTAGGATTTCACTATCAATCCTAATTTAGTCGACCATATTGTATCTCAATCTTTCAAATCTATCTTATGGATTACTCTGGTCAAGATTTTACTGAATTGAAATATACTGATGCATATCTCTCACTAATTCAGAGGGGTCAATTCCATCTTGACCCACACACTGACTTAATAAGTACTTGATTGCACCTAGTAGCCTTCCATCACTGAGTTAGAAACTCAGATGGTCTGGTACTAAAGTACAGTGACTTGCTTATAAGTCACCATGGTGGTCTCAGGTCAGAAGGATACTTATACTTATATACTTTATGAGCTACTCTTGACAGTAGAGTGCTCGACATATGATCACGTTCGATGCAAATATACTCCTATATTCTATCTACATGCCATAACAATATCTTCACACTCTTTGGTTAAGAGGACAACTAACTCATATGAAATGCAATGACCTATACTCGATAATGCTATCTTCCTAGTAATAGCATACCATTTGGTTGCGAATATTTTTAAGAACTTAATGACAAATCTTCTTTTATCGATTAATTATAGTCCTAAGGACTTCATTATAACACAGAAGTTCAAAGATGGATAATTTATAATAAAAATATCAAATAATTTTTATTAATAAAAATTTATATACAATTTACAAGATAAGAACAATCATCTAATGATTGACTTTTGGGATATATTTTTCAATAACTTTCACTTTGACTAAAGCCAATCGGTATAGTATCGAATATCCATCTTTGACTTGTGGTCATTGAACTTCTTGATTTTGAGAGCTTTAGTAAATAGATCGGCCAGATTGTTCTGTCCATCAATCTTCTGAAGGTCGACGTCACCTCGACCATGATCTCTCAGATAAGGTGATAGCGGTGCAAAATATGTTTGATGCATTGATGTGATCTCAGCTCCTTGGTTTGAGTAATGGCTCCAGTATTATCGTAGTATAACAAGACAGAGCCATCAACGGAGGGTGCCACTCTGAGCTCACCGATGAACTTTCACAACTATACAGCTTCCTTCACAGCATCGGATGCCGCGAAATACTCTACTTCGCAAACAAGTCTGCCACAGTATGCTGCTTGAAACTTTTCCAGCAAATCACTCCACCATTTAGGATAAAAATATAATCCGACATACTTTTGCTATCATCATGGTCTGACTGAAAGCTGGAGTCGGTGAACCCTACTAGTTTCAAGTCAGTTTCACCAAACACAAGTCACTGGTCCTTAGTATTTCTCAAATACTTAAAAATGATCTTTATGACCTTCCAGTAGTTCTCTCCTAGATCAGACTGGTATCTGCTCACTATCCCTAGTGAGTATGCCACGTCTGATCTCGTACATATCATGGCGTACATAATAGAATCCACTATCGAAGCATACAGAACTCTACTCATACGCTCTCTCTTGAAGAGTTGTCGGACAATCTTTTTTTGAAAAAAATTTTTTTTGGCCTATCGAAAGATAGTCTTTCTTGAAATTCTTCATGCTGAATCGTTTCAGCATAGTATCTATGTATGTAGATTGAGAGAGTCCGAGCAGCCTCTTAGATCTATCCCTATAGATCTTCATCCCTAGGATGTAGGTTGCTTCCCCAGATCCTTCATAGAGAATTGTGACGATAGCCACACTTTTATTTTCTATAATGCAGGAACATCATTCTTGATTAAGAGAATGTCATCCACATACAATACAAGAAATATAATTATTGAACCATTTGCCCACTTATACATGCAGGGTTCCTCTCTATTCCTAACGAAGCCATACGTTCTGATTACCTTATCAAAACGTATGTTCCAACTCCGAGATGCTTGCTTCAATCCATAAATGGATCTCTGAAACTTGCACACCTTGGACTCATCTGTGGATGTGAACCCTTTAGGTTGTATCATAAACACCTCTTCATTCAGCTCTCCATTTAGGAAAGCTATCTTCACATCCATTTGTCAGACTTCGTAGTCCAGGTATGCTGCTATCGCAAGCATGATCCGAATGGATTTGAGCATTGCCCAAGGAGAAAACGTCTCATCATAATCAATACCATAATGCTGATGATAATCTTTGGTAACCAAATGAACTTTATAGATCTTCACTTTTTCGTCTTCACCCCTCTTCCTCTTGAAGATCCACTTACATTCTATGGGTTTAACTCCTTCAGGTGGGTAACTATTGTCCATACATCGTTGACCTTCATAGACTTCATTATGGATTTCATGACTTCAAGCCATTTGTCAGAGTCAGACCTCTGCATCGTATCTATGTAGGTGATCGGATCCTCATTGTTCTCATTGAGTTCAACAGGATCGTCGTCTCAGACCAAGAAACCTAAGTATTTATCTGACTGATACGGTACTCTATCGGATTGCTTTAAGGATGTCTGTTCATTGGACTCTGGGTTTGATCTTATCAAATTTGATTCAGATTCAATCATTGGTGTTGGTTCTTCTACCTGTCGAACTCCATCAAGTTCGATTTTAGAGACACTTATTCCTTCACTAAATTTTTTTTTCTAAAAAGTGTGCCTTATTGCAGACAAACACCTTTTATTCAGTAGGCAGATAAAAGTAATATCTTCTCATTTTCTTGAGATACTCTACGAAATTACATTTATCGAGCTTAGGATTAAGCTTGTCAGTTTGTAATCATTTAACATAAGTCGGACACCCCAGACCCTAAAGTAAGAGAGGTTCGGCCTATGTCCTGACCATATCTCATATGGTGTCTTACTAACTAACTTACTCGATACATTATTGAGCACAAGATAGGCTGTTTCAAGTGTATATCTCCAAAAAGAGATTGACAGAGTTGCAAACCCCATCATGGACCGAACCATTTCCAACAAAGTTTGATTCCTCCTTTCTGAGATGCCATTATACTATGGTGTCCCTGGAGAGATTCATTGAGAGAGAATTCTATTCTCTTCTAGATATGTCAGAAATTTATTGGAGAGGTATTCACCTTCTTGATCAGACCGAAGAGTTTTAATACTTTTTTCAGTTTGTTTATCTACTTCATTATGGAATCATTTGAACATTTCAAACGATTCGGACTTGTGTTTCATCAAGTAGACATACCCATATCTAGATAGGTCATCCGTAAATGTAATGAAATAGTTATACCCTCCTCTGGCACATGTGCTCATGGGTCCACATACATCAGTATGTATCAGACCTAGCACATCGCTGGCTTGTTCACCTTTTCCAGTAAAAGATGACTTGGTCATCTTTCCAAGCAAATAAGACTCACAGATAGATAACGATTCATAATCATCTTTATCAAGAATCCCTTCTTGAGCTAACCTGTTCATCCTGTTTTTGTTGATATGACCTAGCCTACAATGTCAAAGGTAGGTATTTGTGACATCATCTATTCTAGGATATTTATTTGAAATGTATATTACATTAGGCCTGGATATAATATAAATATCATTGTTCAACTGTCCATGCAAATTGCAATACCATTCAAAATGATATTACAAAAGTTTTTTTTATTGATATTTCATAATTGAAATTGACCAAGAGGCCTACAAAAATAATATTTAAAAGAAAACTAGGACAGTAATGACACTCATCAAGAACAATGTAATGAGACTTGAATACAAGCTTGATGATTCTTAAGGTTAGAACTGGAATTGATCTTCCATCTCTAACATTCAGGAATCTCTCACCATCTCTAAATCTCTTTAATGACCTGAAGACCCTGCAATGAATTACAAATATGAGTAGAGCTACCGATATCCAATACCCAGGTCATTGTATCAAAAAGAGAGAAGTTACAAGGTGTTATCACATAAGTACCTTGTCCAGCAATTGATTGCTTCTTCTTCTTGGGCTTGTTCAGATTAAGGAAAGTGATATACTGAGGGTAGTTTCTCTTCCAGTGACCCTGCTTTTTGCAAAAGAAGCACTCTGCTTGACTTTGATCAGTCTTGAACTTGAGTTTCTGGGACTGACTCCCAACACTAGACACCTTTTTATTCTTCTTCTTTTTTCCTTTCTTAAAGGGATGACCACTATCTGAAGAAGATCCTTCCACTAGATTCATCATCTCCTTGTGGAGCTAGTGATCCTTCTCAAAAGTCTGTAGCAACCCCAATAGATCGTGGTAGTTGACTACAGATTTCATCATTCTAAAATGATTGAGGAACGATAGATAGGATTTGGGTAGGGAGTTCAAAATCGCATCCTTTCCCAGTTGTTCGTGTAAGGAGAAGTCAAGTTTGCTCAGTTTTTCAATCTACTCGATCATGTACAATACATGATCGGTAACAGATGCACCCTCCCTCATCCAGGCATTGAAAATGGTGCAACTAGTCTTGTGTCACTTAACATCATCAAGAGTACCAAAAAAATTCTTGAACACTTGAAGTATTTTCTCTAGCTGAGCTTCTTCAAATTTTTGGTTGAACTCGTCGTTCATAGAGACCCGCATAATGCAACGAACCATGATGCGGTTATTGAGCCACTTCAAATAAGTGTCTCGGATCGTGCTTCGAGCGTTGGGAGTAGGCTCCTCATGTGTTGGATCCATTATCACATAAAGGATCCTCTCATGCTCTAGAACTATCTTTAACTTTTGATATAAATTATCAAAATTCGATCCGATAAGCTTCTCACTGTCCCACAGTGATTGGAGCGACAAATTTGAGGCCATATATGTATGCATAAGAAAAACACAAAATCTAATTAGTATATGAATTTGTTAATCCTAAAGACTTGGACTTTAATCTAAAGGTCTTTCCACTATTTTATACGAATTGGTAGCCTCTATCTCCAATTCAAGAAATTACCTTAATTCTTTAGTAGGTACTAGAATCTACATAGACTGCATATAGGTCCGAGGGTGGCTCGATCAATCTATATACACCTATGGGTAGATTCTCAATCAATTATTTTTCTAAATAACTTCTAGTATTTAATTTAGCCCCAGATTTTATTTCAGTAGGCGATGGGCCTCCACTGAAAGTTTCGATTAGATCAAACCATGAACATGAACCTACTCAGTGATTCTAACTAATGAGTGATTAGGTCTGAGGATAGCTCGATCAACCCAACCATCATCAGATAGTTCAACAGAATCATCATATGATGAATGATAATTCCATCATTCAGAATGAACACCAAACGGATGGCGCCTGCAATGTCAATCATAAATAATGAATCCATTACCATTCACCTTAATGGGAGACTATGATCTAGTTATCACCATACCTAGCTCATTTTAGAGACCTAATAATTTAGAAGATTTAGTCAGTTTAGAGAAGAAGAGAGAAGAAAAGATCAATTAGTAGACCACAATCCTCCTACTAACTTCACCAAGTCACTGAATCGAATTAAGTCATGCTGATTGAACTGGCACCTAGATCAGTCATACTGATCAACCTTAATGGCATGGACTAACTCGAATCACTTAACGATCTAACAAAACTCTAGTTCATCAAATTGGCCAGATAAGTGAGATCGATGGGAGAGTCTACTAAGTTTGCCTTAGACACCATTAAAATAGTCAGGTAAGCTGCTCCTAATTAAAAATCATCAATCAAAATATCAAACTTATCTTAGACATCAATTGGTTAACTAGTTTCGATTTGACTAACTTAATGATTCGGGTTCAACCACTGAGCCCCAATCAAGGTCCATTTGGTCTAATCAAAGATATGGACTTGACCATCTACAACTATAGTACTAGAGAAATATTGATTAAATCAAATTCAATATTTGGTTAGACTTAATCAATTTCTCTACATGATCAATCAATTCTTTGATTCTAACCTTAAATCTAACCCAATTAAAGAAAAGGACCTGATTTGAGCTAACCCATGCCTCATATTTTATGCAATGTCATTAGATCTAAATCATAATTCTAGATCTATTAGATTTAACACTTAATTCTTAATTAAGTTTTGCATCAACATGGTTAAGATTTTGAAAATAATTTTTCATATAAATTTTTTACGTCAAATTATAAAATCTTTTAGATTAAATCTAAATTTTTATAATTTTAAATCAAAATAATTTTGATTAATCAAGATTAGATGTAACTAGTTTCTTCGTAACTTGCATCACATACAACAACACCTAAAATTTTAAGATCTAGAGTTTTGCAAGAAAATAATTTTTTTTTGTTTTCTTCTTCATGGGACCTCATAGTGGCACCCCTACATGCCATGAAGAGTACCCCATTGAATGAGAGGAGAGGGTCATAAAATCCTACTTGCTTCTATGATCGGATGGTCTGATGATTACCCAATCTAAGTACTTTGCTACTCAGAACATCTAATCTAAACAGATGATTATCAGATCTGAAAATAAACTAACTTAGATATAATCTAAATCATAAATAATTAGATCAAATAAAAAAAATCAGATCTAAAGTCATATTAATTTATATCAAAATAATCATACTCTGATACCAGTTGAAGAAAATATGTGATAGTGCAGTACATGCAATTTAAAAATTTTGTATAGTAAAAATAAAAGATTAAATAATTTAATCCTAATCACATGCATAAGATCCTATCTTAGACTACCGCATCATGATCTTTGATATAAAAATATATACTTTAGATATAAAAATAAAAATCACATCAATCTCATCGATGCTGAAATTTTAGATCTAACTATTAGATCTACCATAGGAATCAAAATAAGTTAGAGATCGTTACCAAATAAATTTGATCTTAATCTCCTCTGGTTTGATAGTTAGAGAAGGTATTCTTTAGGTCATTTATAGCCACACGGAGTCGTCTGACCTCTACAAGAAGATCTACATGAAGACAGGCATAGATCAGGGACTTGGAGGTGCTAGCCTGCAAGCAACTTCGACAGCTGATATATTTCTCCTTCTTCAGGTACCTTGGATACTCTAAAGCAAGAGAGGATCAAAAGGAGGAATAGAGGAGGAGGAGAAGAGGCTCTAAAAATAAAAATCAGCAAAGAATTGATCATGGGACATCCAAGAGAAAGGATCCCATTTTATAGACTAGGAATTAGGGTTTTCCAAGAAAGGGCACCAAGAGTCAACACCAAAACCTCCTTTTGGCATTTCAAAAAATTCCAAAACAATTATTAGAACATGGAGAAGGATTTTGAAGTCTCACATACTAAAGAATTCTCCAAAAAAAATAAGAAAAAAATTAATATGGTGTCAATAATGTTCTATATATGAAATTTTTTTTTTTAGTTTATCTCTTATCTTTAATTCGGATCGCAGTCGAATTAGGCAAAAGATAATATTATGACTCATCAGCTATAGCCACCCACCCTTGTTGGATCCTCTATCATAATGCCAAAAATTATAATCCAAATCTAATTAGATGTGAAAAAATTGGCATGGATCCAGGTGTGGCGCAAAAGATGAGGATAGAGTCCTAGTTGACAATGACTCTTCATTTTTAATTCTGATTCTAATCCAAATTAAATTTAGATTGAACCCACTAATAAAAATAAATTTAATCTAATTAGAAATTTAAATATCTTATCAAATTTTTAACCCAATTAGAAATTAGCTGAGTCAAAATTCTAATCGAATTAGGATCAAATTTCTCTTGTAATCGGGTTCGATCATATCAAACCCAATCAAAGTCAAATTGAATTTAATTCAATTAGACTTGATCCAAAAATTTTTACTCAATCAAATTGAGTCAATTAGTAATCTAATTACTAATTAATTCTTCAAAAATAGTAGAGTCTCAGTCCCAGTGAGACTCTCCCCCAGAGTTCTAGTCAGAGTAGGACTCTTCACCAGAGTCACAATCCAATTGGACTCTTCGGCCATCAGATCTGACTAAATCTTTTAATACGTGTGATCCCATAGGTTTGAACCTAAGCTGGTAGTATAGGAGTAAATTTTTATACCAATCGATGTAACCATCTAGCAATGATGACCCAACGATCAGATAGGTCGAAGTATTGCAAAGCAACCTTCTAGAACCTTCTGGCAATGGTTACCATATAATTCATTCATTTATTCTCAAGATGATCTAGGATTTAACTGTCAATCCTAATTTAATCAATAACATTATATCTCAACCTTCCAAATCTATCTTATGGATTATCCTAGCCAAGATTTTACTGAATTGAAATACACTGATGCATATCTCCTACTAATTCAGAGGGATCAATTTCATCTTGACTCACACACCATCTTGATAAGTACTTGACTGCACCCAGTAGCCTTCCATCACTGAGTTAGAAACTCAGATGGTTCGATACTAAAGTATAGTATGTTACTTATAAGTCACCGTGGTGGTCTTAGATCAGAGGGATACTTATACCCATAGACTTGACGAGCTACTCTTGACAGCAGAGTACTCGACACATGGTCACATTCGATGCGAATGTACTCCTACATTCCATCTGTATTTCATAACAGTATCTCTACACTCCTTGGTTAAGAGGACAACCAATTCATATGACACGCAATGACCTATATTCAGTAATGCTATTATCCTAATAATAGCATATCATTTGGTCACAAATATTTTTAAAGACTTAACGATAAATTCTTCTTTGTCGATTAATTATAGTCCTAAAGACTTCATTACAACACAGAAGTTCAAAGATGGATAATTGGTAATAAAAATGCCAAAAACTTTTATTAATAAAAATTCATATAATTTACAAAATGAGCATAATCATCTAATGATTGGTTTTGAGACACATTTTCCAACAACCATGCTAATAGGAAAGATTCCTCTCTTTCTCATCTGTATATTTTGTTTGTTTTGTCACATAAAAGATTTCTTGTCAACCAGTGGTTAAGGTCCTCCCTTTAAATAGATGAGACGCTTCCATAATCTAATCAAAGACCTAATTAGTTTAGGACTCAAACCCAAATCTAATTTGAATTGGTCCCAACCTTATCCAAGTAGGAAATTGAGTGGAGAAAGGAGAGTACCTCATCCTTTAGGCGAGAACCCTTCATGCATGCACAAGATGGATGGAAATAATTAGCACCCCATCTCCTCTTGGTCAGCCACTTTATGAGAGAGAATTCAATGGTTTTGGGACTCTTAGGATCTAATCCTAATTGGGCTCAAATCGAATCCAATTCAAACCTCATTCGAACCAAATTTGAATAGACTATCAATCCCAATCTGATTAGGATACAGATCCAAGTCTAACTTGAATTTTTAATCAAATTAAATTAAGTCTAATTAAATCAAATCTGATCTAAAATAATTAGTACTTTAATTCAGTCTCTCATAAATCTCTTGGATCATAGATCAGATTATATTCATCTTCAAAATTAAACTTGCACCTCATGTCTAGTACTAGCTAGATATAGTCAACTGTTTTATTTTATATGACCTCTAACTTAATTCTCAATTAAGCTAATTTATTTATTCAATCAAGTCTCGTACTTTCAAATTAAACTTATAGATGTTAGGTTAATTCTTTCCTCTGTTGCTTGACTTTGTGCATGATTCCATAGGTTCGAATACTAAGTCGGTAGTATAGAAGTAATTTTTTATACTAATCGAAGTTACCATCTAGCAATAATTTTCAACGTCTGGATAGGTCGAATATATGTAAAGCAATATTCAAGAACCAACATATATGGTTACCGCATAATTCATCTCTTTGATCCTGAATGCTCTGGATGACCTAAGATTTAACTGTCAATCTTGGATGAGTCATCCACATTGTATTTCAACCTTTCAAATCTATCACATGGATTATCCTGGCCAAAGCTTTACTAAATTAAAATATAGTTATGCATTGTCTCTTATAATTCAGAGGGCTCAATCCCATCTTGATCCACATATAGACTTCATAAGTACTTGATAGTACCCATTAGCCTTTCATCATTATATTAGAAATGCAGATAGTCTAGCACCAAAGCACAATGAGTTGCTTGCAAGTCACTATAGTGTTCTCAGATCTGAGAGATACTTATGCTCATACGCTTTGTGAGCTGCTCTTGACAGCATAGTGCTCAATAGGTGAGTCACTTGTTCAGTGATAATATACTCCTACATCTCACTTGTATGCCATACTAGTGTCTTTATACTCTTTGGTTATGAGGACAATCAATCTATATGGTACACAATGACCTACACTCGATAAACATCATCATCTTTTTAATGACGTATCATTTGATCGTGAACATATTTAAGAACTATTTGATAAATTCTCTTTTATCGATTATATTATAGTTCTAAGAATTTTATCATAAAATTGAGAGTTCTATAGGGAAGATGTACATATGATGAATATGTCAAAATAAATTTTTATTTATAGATAAATAATTCATATATAAAAGTTTAATTATTTACAATAAGCCAATTGACTTTAGAATATATTTTCTAACAACTCCTACTTGGACTATAGTCAATCGGGACAATATCTTATACCTATCTTCCACTTGTGATCATCGAACTCTTTGATCTCGAGAGCTTTAGTGAAAGGGTCGGTCAGGTTTTTCTTTCCATCAATCTTCTGCAGCTCGATGTTACCTTGATCCATGATCTCATGGATAAGATGATAGCATCATAGAATGTGCTTGGTTCTATGATGGAACTTGGGCTCCTTTGCTTGTGTTATGGCTCCAGTACTATCATAATATAGTAAAACTAGACCATTAATAAAGGAAACCATCTCAAGTTCAGTGATGAACTTCTTCAACCAAACAGCCTCTTTTAAAGCATTAGATGCCGCAATGTATTCTGCTTCGCACATTAAATCAACCACCGTATGTTACGTAGAACTCTTCCAGCATATCGCTCCTCCATTTAAGGTGAACACGTAGCCCAACATGCTTCTGTTGTCATCATTAATTGACTGAAAATTGAAAATAGTGTATCCCACAAGTTTCAAGTCAGTGTCTCCATAGATAAATCATTGGTCCTTAGTATTTTTTAAATACTTAAGAATTATCTTCACAACCTTCCAATGGTTCTCATTCAGATCAGACTGGTACCTACTACTACCCCTAGTGAATAGGCCACATCAATCTTGTACACATCATGGCATGCATGATAGATCCCACTATCGAAGCAATATTGGATTCTATTCATATGCTCTCTCTCCTAAGGGATTGTCAAACAATCCTTCTTGGAGAGAGTAATTTTATGACCTATCAGAATATAGTTGTTCTTGAAATTCTTCATGTTGAACTGTTTCAATATGGTATCAATGGACGTAAATTAGGACAAGCCAAGTAACCTTCTAAATCTATCTCTATAGTTCTTCATCCCTAGATTGTAGGATGCATCTTTCAAATTCTTTATGGAGAACTGTGACTACAGCCACAACTTTGTGCTTTACAAAGCTGGGATATCATTTTCTATTAAGAGTATGTCATCTACATACAGTACAAGAAAGATGGAATCATTAGCTCATTTATAAATGTAAGGCTCTTCTCTATTTATAACGAAGTTATATATTTTGATTATCTTATCAAAACATATGTTTCAACTCCTAGATGCTTGCTTCAGTCCATAAATGGATCTGTTTAGCTTGCACACCTTAGATTCATCTATAGATGTGAATCCTTCAGGTTGTATCATATACACCTTTTCTTCCAGCTCTCTGTTAAGGAAAGCAGTTTTGACATCCATTTATCAGATCTCATAATCTAAGTGCGCTGCTATTACAAGCATAATCCGGATGGACTTGAGCATTATCACAGGAGAGAATATCTCGTCATAGTCAATATCATAACATTGATTATATTTTTTGACAGCTAGTCAGACTTTATAGATCTCTATCTTTTCATTTGCTCCTCTTTTCCTTTTAAAAATCCACTTATATCCTATGAATTTTATTCCTTTGGATGGATCAACAAGTGTCCATACACCATTGATCTCTATGGACTCCATCTCAGATTTTATGACATTAAGTTATTTCTCAGAGTCGAGCCTTTATATGGCATCCATATAGATGATCGGATCCTCATCGTTCTCATTTAGTTCGACAGGATCACCGTTCTGAATCAAGAAACAATAATATATATCCAGTTGATGCAATACTCTATTGGATCTCCTCAATAGCGTCTCTATAGGCTCCAAATTTGATTCTCCAATTAAATTTAATTTTGTGTGCATTGATTTTTCTACCTCACGAACTTCACTAAGTTCGATTTTAGTGGCATCAATTCCTTTACCAAGAAACTCTCTTTTCAGAAAGATTGTCCTATTGCTGACGAACATCTTTTATTTTTCAATGAGGTAGAAAGAATACCCTTTTATTTTCTTAGGGTATCCTACAAATAAGTATTTATTGGACCTAAATCCCAGCTTATTTGTCTTTAAACACTTGACATAAGCCAGACATCCCCAAACATTAAGGTGTGAGAGCACCGATTACGTCCTGTCCATATCTCATATGGTATTTTATTGACAAACTTGTTTGAAATTTTATTCAGTACATAGCAGGCAGTATCAAGAGTGTATCTCCAAAAAGAGATTTACAGACTCATAAAGTCCATTATGAATTGAACTATATCTAATAATGTTCGATTCCTCCTTTTAGACACCTCATTGTATTGTGATGTTTCAAAAGGGATCCATAGTGAGAGAGTCCCATTTTTTTCTAGATATGTTAGAAAATAATTGATGAGGTATTCACCTCTTCAATCTGATCGAAGAGTCTTAATACTCTTTTCAGTCTATTTTTCTACTTCACTATGGCATTGTTTGAACATTTCAAATGATTCAGACTTATATTTCATAAGGTAGACATACCCATATCTTGATAGATCATCAGTAAATATAATGAAGTATTAGTATCCTCCTCTAGTGTCTATGTTTATAGGTCCACATACATCATTATGTATTAGATCTAGAACATCACTGACTCGTTTGCCTTTTTTCTTAAAAGATGACTTAGTCATCTTACCAAGAAGACAGAATTCATAGGTCAGTAATGATACAACACCATTAATGTCAAGGATACCCTCTTTGGTCAACCTATCTATCCTGTTCTTATTTACATAACCTAGCCTAAAATGCCAAAGATATGTATCACTGATATTATCTATTCTAGGATGTTTGTTTGACGTGTAATAACTCTAGGACATAATTTTATACTTAATACATTGATTTGATCAATAAAAGGATAAATTTATTTTTCATTCAAGTGTGATGTATCCTTGAATAATCCATGAAATTAATTTTCGATATATATTCTTAAAGTATTGAGAATTAGAGATATGTATTTAATTTCTAAATACTCTCGATCATAAGATCATCATGAGGATGGTGATCGATCTAGATAGACTGGCACACAGATCACTTTCTTCAGGATAGATGAGTCTCTGGTCTATAGTGTAAAGATACTGGACGACGAGTGCGAGTAGTTATTAGAGAACAACTAGTATTGAGCATGACCATACGAGAGATCACTTAGATTTCTATTCAATCGTCAGTGATCATCTTGATGCTGTTGGGAATAGTATTCCAAAGCCAATCGTCAGCCTGTTGACGGTTGTGCTCATTTTTGTATATGTACATGAATTATGAATTAATAAAACTTATTTTAGCATTTTTCATCATAAAATGTTTCATCTTCTAATGAACTCCTATGTTGTGGTGAAGTCCTTAGGACTATTTAGACTCGACAAAAGAGGATTTATCATTTAGTCCTTAAATCTGTTCGCGATCAAATGATACGTTGTTACCAAGGACGACAATATTTATCAAGCATAGGTCGTTGTGTGCCATATAGATAGGTTGTCCTCTTAACCAATGAGTGTGGAGACACTGGTATGGCATACAAGTGAGATGTAAGGATACATCTGCACTGAACGTGACTGACTCCGGAGCTATTTCTGCTGTCAAGATTTACTCCGATGGAATATGGATATAAATATCCCTCCAACCTGAGACTGCCACGGTGACTTGCATGCAACTCACTGCACTTAGGCACTGGACTATCTGAATTTCTAATTCAGTGACGGAAGGCTGCTGGGTGTAGTCAAGTACTTGACTTGTCGGTGCGTGTGTCAAGATGGGATTGACCACTCTAGTTTAGGAGTTGTGTACAGTCGTGTTTCAATTTAGCAAAACCTTGGCCAGGGTAGTCCTTGTGAGGAGTCACAGGACTGTTTGAGTTGAGCACGATTCGGATGATCTAATCAGGGTTGACAGTTTAACCCTGAGTCGTCCTAAACACAGAGGCCAAAAGGATGAATTATACAGTAACCATATTCACGTAGGTTCTGAGTGTTGCGATTGTGACTATTTGACCTATCCGATCATCGGGTACCATTGCTAGATGGTCACTTCGATTAGTACAGGAATTGGTTCCTGTGCTACCGACTTAGGTTCAAATCTATGGGGTCACACACATTAGAGGTTCCTATCTGATCTGATGGTTGATGAAGAGTCTTAATGCTTGTAAACTATGAGTCCTACGTATCTGAGACTCTGTGATCGAGAATCAAGATTCTTTGATCATGAGTCCCACACATTTTGGGTACCGGGGTCAAGAGTCCCACTGGTTTGGGACTCTTCGATCAAGATTTCATATCGATGGACTTTGATACCCGATTTCCCATCGGATTTGGACTCAATATTTATGAGAGGTTTTATTAATGATTTGATCACTAATTAACTCAATTTGATTGAGTAATTATTTTTGGATCAAGTCCAATTGAATTAGATTCAGTTGGGTTTGACCCGATTAGGTTAAGAGTTGACCTAATCGTCGAGATGGTTTGGTCCCTGATTTGATCAGGGGTTGGGCTTAATCAATTCCTGATTTGATTAGGATTTTATTGAGCCTAATTAAGCCTAATTAAGTTAGGTTTAAATTAGTCTAATTGGGCCTAACTTATTTGGTTCAATTAAGTTGGTTTAAATAATGAAACCACCTTGACCCATTTTCCCTGCGCCACCTCACTTCCACTGCGCCCATTTGAATTCACGAGAAGGAAGTTCTTATGAAACTTTTCTCATGCAAAGCCCTCCTCACGCCCTACTTTAATGCACCAAATGAGTGGATAAGGATGATTGGTTGGCCATTCAAATTCAAAACAAAGTTTGAATTTGAATGAGCAACCAATCTTAGCGCCTTGACCTTATCCTCTTTTAGCGCCCCATTTATTACACGATATTGCTCCTTGAATTGATTTTGATGATTACAAAGTATTTGAGGGGATTACTAATGATCTTGGCTTGAAAAAAGACTTATTGCATTTCAGGGGCAAAATCATAATTTTGTCAAGACCTGATTCAAAAGCCTCAAGAGCAAGAACTGAAGACGTACAATCTATTGGAGAAGATTTCAATATTTTTGGAAGTGTATTTTGTAAGAAAATCAGATTTTTATTTTTGTGTCGACTCCATGAGTCGACTCATGGCTTAAAGGGCTGAACGGCACGCCAAAAATTTTGGCCGATACTCTCTGTGAGTTGGCCCCATGGATCGACCCCTTGGCATGAGTCGACCCTATGAGTCGACCTCTGCTGCTTCGCAGGCCAAAATTACAGAACAGTCATTTTCTGTTCTGTTCCACAGAGATCGACCCTATGAGTCGACCCATGAGCATGAGTCGACCCTATGAGTCGACCCCTATGACGGAAAAGTTTCGCAATTGCTAGTTTTTAATCCGTTTCAATTGTATTTAATGCTCATTTAATGTGCTCTTACGGTTCTATTTCAGCCCGGATTACTCTCCACCATTATTTGAAGTTATATAAAGGGACTTAAAGGAGGGAATCAAAAAGAGAGAGAGAGAAGATATAGAAGAAAAATTTTGAAAAAGCTTCTTCAAGCATTCTTTTCAACCCTAAGCAAGAGGCCACTTAAAGCGTTCAAGAAGCTTTTAATTCAAGTTCACCAACTCCTCAAGTGCTCATTCAAATCTCCAACTACCTTGAGGAAATCAGAAAGAGCTTCCTTCAAATTGTGTAAAGTGTATTTAATGCTTTATTCACTCATTAAAGGAGCTTCTTTTGTATTTCTGTGCTGTTAACTATAATACTCTTTTTGAGTCATTATTTTTTATTTTGGAAGAATTTCAAAATGTGAGAAGGTTGATCCGAATCTTGAATCGATTGTATTGGGTTGGCTTGTATCCGAAAAATAAGTGGACTAGCTTGGGATAGCTAGAGTCGGAGGTTCCGATGAGTGTATTCAGGTTGAATACAATTTAGTGGATTGAAATTCCCAAGTAAGAGCTTGGAGAGTGGATGTAGGTGCAAAGTGGACACCGAACCACTATAAATCCTCTTGTTTGTGTTGTGCTTAATTGCCCTCCTTCTAAACTTCTTTATTCTCTTGCATTCTTGCATCCAACCATTATCCGTGCATCAATTACACTCTCCTTACTTATCTTGCTGTTGTTAAATATTCTTCATAAGTTGTAAGTTAAGTTTAAAATTTTTAAAAATTCAATTCACCCCCCCTCTTGGGTTGCATAGTTGGACAGCAAGTGGTATCAGAGCCTAGTGCTCTAGCCCTACTTTGATCTAACCAATCAAAGAGCTAAAGATCTATGGCAACTCAAGTTGGCACTTCTCTAACCGAGGGGCAGTCTACTAACCGACCTCCACTTTTCAATGGGTCAAACTATACCTATTGGAAAGCTCGGATGAAAATCTTCATTCAAGCACTTGACTATGATATGTGGAGTATCATAGTAAACAGATCACACACACCCACTAAAATTATTGACGGTATGGAATCAACCAAACCCGAAATAGAATGGGATGAGGTTGATAAGAAAATGGCTCAACTAAATGCTAAAGCGATGAATGTCTTGTATTGTGCCCTAGATGCAAATAAATTCAATCGTATTTCAACTTGCATGTCTGCTAAAAAAATATGGGATAGATTAGAAGTAACTCATGAAGGAACTAATCAAGTGAAAGAATCCAAAATTAACATGCTTGTGCATAAATATGAACTTTTTAAAATGGAGCATGATGAATCTATAACTGAAATATTTACCCACTTTACTGATATTATAAATGGTTTAAAAAGTCTTGGTAAGTCTTATTCTAAAAGTGACCTCGTGAGGAAGATTCTTAGGTCCTTACCAAGAACTTGGGAAGCCAAAGTGACCGCTATCCAAGAAGCCAAGGATCTGAACATCCTACCCTTGGAAGAGCTTCTAGGATCACTGATGACACATGAGCTGAGCATGAAACAACATCAAGAAGAAGAAGTCAAAAAGAATAGGACAATCATCCTCAAATCCATGGCTCAACTTAATGAAGAAGCTAATGATATGGAAAATGAAGAGCAGGATGAAGAAATGGCTCTCATTACTAGAAGGTTTAAGAAATTTTTGAAGAAAAAGAAACAAGGAATGAGGAAGAGGCCACCCACAAAAGAGGAATATAGCAAAGAAAAGGATAAAGATCAACCCCTTATTTGCTACGAATGCAAGAAATCAGGATATTTTAAGTCTGAATGTCCACAACTGAAGAAGGATCTCAAGAAGTACAAGAAGAAGGCCATGATGGCTACTTAGAGTGGAAGTGATGAGTCAAGCTCCGAAGAAGAAGACTCAAATGAACAAGCCAACTTGTGTCTTATGGCACATAAAAATGAGATAAATTCTGATACTCCTGTTGACTTTACCTTTGAAGAACTTCATGAAGCTTTTTATGATTTAATTGACAAACTAAAGAAGCTAGGGGTAAAGAACAAAGAGTTAAAATTAAAGAATCAATCTTTACTGAAACAAAATGAGAACATTTCAAATAAAAAATCTACCCTGCTTCAAGAAAATCTGAACTTAAAGAATGAAATTGCCAAGCTAAAACCAATAGTTGAAAATTTTACCTTAAGTTCTAATAAACGGAATATGATTCTTGAAAATTAAAAGGCTGTTTATGATAAAGCTGGTCTTGGTTACAACCCCTTAAAGAAATAAAAGTTTCTAAAAAATATCTATGTAAACTCTTCAAACAGCAAGTTCTCAAACATTACTTGCTTCAAATATGGTAAAATAGGTCACAAGTCATACACTTGTCTCTCTAACAAATTCTTAAATTCTAATGCAAAGAAAATATGGGTTCCAAAAGGAACCACTATGACTAACCAAAAAGGATCCAAGAAAGCTTGGATACCTAAAGTAAAAACTTGACTTTTGCTTGCAGGTGTGTCTAGCATCCCAAGGGGCAAATCAAAAATGGTATCTTGATAGCGGATGCTCGAGACACATGACTGGTGATGAATTTCAATTCATCACACTTGATGCTAAAAATGGAGGGATGGTCACCTTTGGAGACAATGGCAAAGAAAAGATCATCGGTATAGGTAACATTGGTATTACTTCCTTCACGTACATTGAAAATATTTTATTAGTAGATGGTTTAAAACATAATTTATTAAGCATCAGTCAATTTTGTAATAAAAGATACAAAGTTATTTTTGAATCTTCTGTTTGCATTGTAACTAGTCCTATTAATGAAGGTATTAAATTTGTTGGGCATAGACATGACAATATTTATATGATAGATTTGAATGATCTATCCAAAATAAATATGCAATACCTAGTATCCTTGAATGCCAAGATTAATGAAACTAGTTGGCTTTGGCATCGTAGGCTTGCACATATTAGCATGCATTCACTTTCAAAACTCATTAAGAAAGAATTAGTTATTGGTCTATCCAAATTGAACTTTAAAAAGGATAGAATTTGTGATGCATGCCAACTAGGTAAATAAATAAGAGTTTCATTCAAATCTAAAAATATTGTTTCAACTACTAGGCCATTAGAATTATTGCATATGGATTTATTTGGACCTACTAGAACTACTAGTCTAGAAAGAAAACGATATGGTTTTATAATTATTGATGACTTCTCTAATTTTACATGGGTTTTCTTTTTGGCACACAAAGATGAAACTTTTCAAGTTTTCTTTAAATTTTATCGAAAAGTCACAAATGAGAAAGGTTTTTCAATTCAAAATATTCGAAGTGATCATGGAACCGAATTTGAAAATCAAGATTTTGAAAAGTTTTATGATGAAAAAGGAATAGGACACAACTTTTCGGCACCCAGGACACCCCAACAAAATGGAGTAGTAGAAAAAAAAAATAGAACCTCTGAAGAAATGGCCCGTACCATGCTATGTGAAAGCAACCTTCCAAGATACTTTTGGGCGGAAGCTATTAACACAGCATGTTACATATTGAATCGTGCTTTAATTAGACAAATTTTAAAGAAAACTCCCTATGAGCTTTGGAAAGGTAGAAAACCAAACATTGCATATTTTCATATTTTTGGTTGCCGATGTTTTGTGTTAAACAATGGTAAAGAAAGACTAGAAAAATTTGATGCAAAATCCGATGAAGTAATTTTTCTTGGTCACTCCTCTTCTAGCAAAGCCTTTAGAGTTTTCAACAAAAGAACCTTAGTAGTAGAGGAGTCAATACATGTTGTCTTTGATGAAACTAACGATCTTCTTTCAAGGAAGAATGAAGGTTTTGATGATGCAGATCCTCTTATAGAAGGAATAAAGGAGATCAATCTAAAAGATTCAACAATTCAAGATGATGAAGAACATGAAGACAAACAAGATGAGGAAGGTGAAGAACGACAAGAACAATCTCAAGGTACAAATAATCTACCCAAAGAATGAAGGTATGATCACAATCACCCTAAGGAACTAATCATTGGTGATCCTACACATGGTGTAAGAACTCATTCCTCACTTAAAGATGCATTCAATCATTTTGCTTTTGTCTCTCATCTTGAACCTAAAACTATAGACGAAGCTAAAAAAGATTATAACTGGATTAATGCAATGCAAGAAGAACTTAATCAATTTGAAAGAAATAATGTATGGACCTTAGTATCAAGACCTAAGAACTATTCAATAATTGGCACAAAATGGGTATATAGGAATAAATTAGATGAACAATGAAATGTAATAAGAAATAAAGCAAGATCGATTGCAAAAGGTTATAATCAAGAAGAAGGAATTGATTTTGTTGAGACTTTTACACCTGTTGCTAGATTAGAGGCAATTAGACTTCTACTTGCATATGCTTGCTTTATGAAATTTAAATTATTCTAAATGGATGTCAAAAGTACCTTTTTGAATGAATATATTGCTGAAGAAGTTTATGTAGAACAACCCCAGGTTTTGAAAATCTTGCTTTTCCTAATCACGTTTTTAAATTAAATAAAGCTCTATATGGTTTGAAACAAGCACCCAGGGCTTGTTCTGAAAGGCTAAGCAAATTTCTACTTAATAATGATTTTTCAAGAGGAAATATAGACACAACTCTTTTCATTAAAAGAAATCAAGATGATATATTAATTATACAAATATATGTTGATGACATTATTTTTGGGTCTACTAATGAAACTCTTTGTCAAGATTTTGCAAAGCTCATGCAGGGGGAGTTCGAGATGAGCATGATGGGAGAACTTACATTCTTCCTCGGACTCCAAATCAAACAAACAAAGGAAGGAATCTCCATCATCCAAAGCAAGTACACAAGAGAATTACTCAAAAGATTTAGAATGGAGAACTCCAAACCGATTGGCACACCCATGAGCCCAACATGTAAGCTTGACAAGGACGAAGAAGGTAAAGGTGTAGACTTAAAATTTTATAGAGGCATGATTGGTTCTCTATTATATTTAACTGCTAGTAGACCTGATATTATGTTTAGTGTTTGTCTATGTGCTCATTTTCAATCAAATCCAAAAGAATCACACTTGAATGCAGTTAAAAGAATCCTTAGATATTTAAATGGTACACAAACTCTAGGATTATGGTATTCTAAGGACTCAATAATTGACTTAATAGGATATTCAGATGCCGATTTTGCTGGATGTAAACTAGATAGAAAAAGTACTAGTGGAACTTGCCAATTTTTTGGAGTTAACCTAATCTCTTGATTTAGCAAGAAATAAAATTCGGTAGCATTGTCTACGGTCGAGGCCGAATACATTGCAGCCGGAAGTTGTTGTGCTCAAATCTTATGAATTAAGCAACAACTCGAAGACTTTGGTATCAAACTTAATGAAACTTTCATAAGATATGATAACACTAGTACTATAAATCTCACTAAAAATCCAATTCAATATTCTAGATCAAAACATATTGAAATCAGGCATCATTTCATAAGAGAACATGTCCAAAATAAAGACATAATTCTTGACTATGTCTGTACTGAAAAATAATTAGCTGACATCTTTATCAAGGCCTTAAGTGAAGATAGATTTTGTGAAATTAGGAGAGAACTAAGAATCCTTGATCCATCTGCTTAGGTGTCTCTCTGATTCCAAGGTATCAATGCCAAAAATTCTTTTAGCTTAATTCTCATCTTTTCTTTTGAGCTCAAAAGCCCAAAATAAATATTCTCATGATCAATTTTTGGGTAAACATCCTTCTCCTAATATTTCAAATTTTTTTGAAATTATTTCATCATTTTTCTGAATTTTTCTGTGCCATGAGTCGACCCCCAGGGTCGACCCTAGGGTAAACTTGTAATATTGACTAAATCCTTCGGGCACTTTCTTTTTGTTGGAAAACCTCCCGTGAGCCGATCCAACTCTTCATCTTCTTCCTTCCACCAAGCCAAAAGACTCCCTCTCTTCTTTCTTAAACCCAAGTTTTTCCCCAAAACTCTTCTCCCACCATCTCTCACCCCTCTAAATCGCCCTCTTGGAACCAAGTTCCTCCCTTTTCTCCTTCTTCATTTGGAAAGAGTTGAGCTTGCCCTAGACTCTACCCGTCTTCTCCAAATCGGCACTCTTCTTCTCCAAAATTCTTATCCTTCCCCTAAAAACCCTTTATCTCTCCCTCACATTTGCTCTCCTAAGTTCCTTGCTGCCTCAACTTGTGCAAATGGCTTTGAAGATGAAGCATCCACAGAGAAAGAAATCAGTTTGCGGGTTGGAGGAAAGTGTGCGCCAGAAGAGACAAGCAACCTAGACCACTTCTGCTTCAAACTCTGCTCCTGCATCAGCTCCAGCTACAACCCGATCTCCAATCAGCCTTAGTAAGGTACCCCTCTCCGATAGGAAGGTAGAGCCCAGCAAAAATATTGATTTCAGATTTTTTTGAAAAGGAAGGGTTCTCTATCGGATCAAAAATTAAGGACCAAAGTTGGGAATTCTACTGCTCCCTAAAAGAAAATACTTATGTGGATCTTGTTAGAGAATTTTATCTGAATTTGGGATACAGCAATGAAACAGTAAAATCCACAGTGAAGGGTGTAGAAATTAACCTAGATCCTATGCTCTTGGGAGAAATTCTTCATTTACCCTGTGAGGGATACACAAACATAGAACTCCCAGTTAAAGAGGAGAGAATAAATGTTATTCTAGGGAGAACCTTCACTGGAAGCCTAAATAAATTAGAGGCTAAGATTCTTTCCATTGAGATGAGGCTGCTACACCAAATGGTAACTAAGTTATTTTTCTCTAGAAGTGGTAGACATGATCTCCTCTCTGTTCGGGATATCTGC
The DNA here is from genome assembly GCF_000442705.2 of Elaeis guineensis. Taxonomy (NCBI): domain Eukaryota; kingdom Viridiplantae; phylum Streptophyta; class Magnoliopsida; order Arecales; family Arecaceae; genus Elaeis; species Elaeis guineensis. The sequence goes on along the minus strand of NC_026005.2, from coordinate 50,594,183 downwards.
ATTATGTATCATATTATTACTCAAACCCCCCTGAACCTCCCGGCATTAATGATTGAGGCTATGAGAGAGACCTTGAATAGGTCCAAGGCACATTTGCCTTTCGGTATGGCTCTCACTTTAGTATTTAGGAGGTTTGGAGTTAGCTTTGAGGGGGAGGCAGTAGCTAGGCTATCTCACTCAGACACTATCAACTGCCATACTCTACACCGTATGGAATTTTTCAAGACTGATGGTGGTTGGATAAAAGGTGTGGATGAGAGAGCTGAGGACAGAGCAGAGGAGGAAGGACCATCATCACCTCTCCATGATCATAGGGCTGTATCTCCAGATATTCAGTTTGTGTCTGACCATGAGGCTGGGCCGTCAGAGTCTGTGAGGAGGCACACTTCAGTTCAGCAGCCGGACAGCAGAGCACATCCTTCAGAGATCAGATTGACTGATGATCAGATAGAGATGATATCTCAGCGTGTAGCCTCCATACTATCTTGTCAGATGGGCACTTCAGCTTTTGCTCAGGGATCGACATCTCACGATGTATCTGATCAGATACTGATCCCCACATCTCCACTATTTTCCAGATGATTTTTGATCAGTCAGTACGCATCGAGCAGCTTGAGGGTTGTATAGTGAGACTGACTGGCAGAGTATTTGACTTGCAGAGATAAGTGCTAGCTCTGGCCCATCCACAACCACATGAGGATATCACTGAGGTCTCAGACCTATCTGCGGAGGTAGCCAGACTGCGAGGAGTCTTAGAGAGTGGCTTTGACTTTCTGAGGAGAGAGATCAGGGGCTCTAGTGAGCATGCTTCCACTCAGTTCACTGCACTGCTACAATCTATTTCGAGAGCTTTGAACCTTCTGGATACCATCAGACTCTCTCTTGTAGCTCAGTCTTTGCTTCTCAGCCTTCAGGATCTTCTCACCCATCCACTCATGCTGGCACCTCTACCTATGGCAGAGGCAGACGCGGTCGAGGTCGAGCTCGTGGATATGATCCTTCATCTCCTCACCCCATCTCTGATTCATCAGACTCCGATCCATCCAGTCATGATATCTATTAGATCCAATGTAGTCTGTCTTTTCTTTAGTTTTTGTCTAGGATCTATCTTGTAGGCCATGTAATGCAATGTTGACTGATTGACTCTTGGATAGTTTCTATCCATGTCTTTTGTACTCTAAGTCAACACTTATGTATTGAAACATCTTTGTACTCACTCATCCTTTGGACATATATATATATATACTTTAACTTTCATTGAATATCTCTGATCAAATGAAGTTACTTTTAAATTCTGAAATATTTGAATAGCAATATCTTTTCAATGAGCAAATTGATATATTTTTTGTTATAATTGTTATATTGAGGGGGAGTAAAACAATAAGCAATAAAGAAGGAAGCTAAAAACATAAAATTGATTTCATCAAAAGGAAGGAATAGAGAAATATATTCAAAAAAATAGGAGAAAGTAAACAATCTCAATTGATGCTGTCAAAAAGAGGGAGTAGAGCATCGAGATTGAGGTTGAGCAATAAGAGCAATAAAGATTGAACATTAAGTAAATTGTTGAGCATAAAGATTGAACATTAAGTAAATTGTTATGTCACATTTTTTCTTTCTTTTTTCAAGAAAATGAACTTATAAACAAATTTCAAATTTTTAGCAAATTTTAAATTTGTCTTCAAACTGCTTATGATGTATTTCGTTACAATACTTGGCTATAATATCTAAGTGATACATCTTCATAAATTTAACATTCATGTTCAATGCTTTCTATATGCTTTTGCTTAAGTATTTTATCATCATCAAAAAGGGAGAGATTGTTGCTCCTTGAATTGATTTTGATGATTACAAAGTATTTGAGGGATTACTAATGATCTTGGCTTGAAAAAAGACTTATTGCATTTCAGGGGCAAAATCGTAATTTTGTTAAGATCTGATTCAGAAGCCTCAAGAGCAAGAACTGAAGACGTACAATCTATTGGAGGAAATTTTAGTATTTTTGAAAGTATATTTTGTAAGAAAATCAGATTTTTATTTTTGAGTCGACTCCATGAGTTGACTCATAGCTTAAAGGGCTGAACGGCATGCCAAAAATTTTGGCCGGCACTCTCTGTGAGTCGACCCCATGGGTCGACCCCTTGGTATGAGTCAACCTCTGTTGCTTCGCAGGTCAAAATTATAGAACAGTCATTTTCTGTTTCACAGAGGTCGACCCTATGAGTCGACCCATGAGCATGAGTCGACCCTATGAGTCAACCCCTGTGACGAAAAAGTTTCGTAATGGCTAGTTTTTAATCTATTTTAATTACATTTAATGCTCATTTAATATACTCTAACGGCTCTATTTCAGCCCAGATTACTCTCCATCATTATTTGAAGTTATATAAAGAGACTTAAAGGAGAAAATCAAAAAGAGAGAGAGAGAAGACATAGAAGAAAAATTTTCAAAAAACTTCTTCAAGCATTCTTTTCAACCCTAAGCAAGAGGCCCCTTAAAGTGTTCAAGAAGCTTTTAATTCAAGTTCACCAACTCCTCAAGTGCTCATTTAAGTCTCTAACTACCTTGAGGAAATCAGAAAGAGCTTCCTTCAAATTGTTTAAAGTGTATTTAATGCTTTATTCGCTCATTAAAAGAGCTTCTTTTGTATTTCTGTGCTATTAACTATAATACTCTTTTTGAGTCATTATTTTTTATTTTGAAAGAGTTCCAAAATATGGGAAGGTTGATCCGAACCTTGAATCGGATTGTATTGGGTTGGCTTGTACCCGAAAAATAAGTGGACTGGCTTGGGATAGCTAGAGTTGGAGGTTCCGACGAGTGTATTCAGCTTGAATATAATTTAGTGGATTAAAATTCCCAAGTAGGAGCTTGGAGAGTGGATGTAGGTGCAAGGTGGGCACCGAACCACTATAAATCCTCTTGTTTGTGTTGTGCTTAATTGTCCTCCTTCTAAACTTCTTTATTCTCTTACATTCTTGCATCCAACCATTACCCGTGCATCAATTACACTCTCCTTACTTATCTTGCTGTTGTTAAATATTCTTCATAAGTAGTAAGTTAAGTTTAAAATTTTTAGAAACCCAATTCACCCCCCCTCCTCTTGGGTTGCATAGCTGGGCAACACACGAGAAAATATTTCTCATGAAATCACTCACGCACAAATTAAGCCACACCCTCCTCTTCTCACGACCTTAGTGGATAGGGATAAATTAATTTCCATTTGAATTCAAACTTTGATTTGAATTCAAATGTGCAATTACTCATCTTTATCCTCTCACGTGGATAAGACGTTTGTTGTTATTTTAAAAGGAGGAGAAGAATGGGGCGTGTGAAAGAAAAATTTTGGAGAAAAATCTGGGCATGAGGAATCCTTGTGTGCAAGGTGAAGGTCTATATCCTTCCGAGAGAAAAAGAAAGAAAAGAAAGAAAAAATATGCACAGGGTTTCAGTGAGTTCTTCAGGATTTCAGCCTGGAGTTCGGGAAGTGAGAAGGTGAACTACGAGTGTCGTGAGCCCACCAAATTTTAGAGAGATCTTCAATATCCTCTCAAGCACATCTGCTGACAATCCGGAGCATCTGAAGAATCGACAGACATCGATCGAAGGAGTTCGATCAGCATCGACCGTCGAAAGGGCTCTACAACGAGCTAGCACTCGTGTGAAGTCGATCAGATCGGGAGCTTCATGTGGACGATCCGCAGAAGGCAGACACACTGTGTGGCTGTATCACGACGATCAGACTCTTTCGACGGTGATCAGATTACGGTGATCTACTATCCGCACAAAGGTATTATGTTCTGAACACATTACAGTAAAGTGTTTACTGTTCAAATTTGAATTTCAAATTTAAATGCATGCATGCTATATATCATATTTAGATCCTAGTGTAGGATAAATTTTATTAATTAATTAGATTAATTAATAATTTCTACTGTAAAATAATAATTTTGAAAAAGTTTTAAAATTACCATTTTACCCTTGCACTGAATTTTTCCCACAAATGGTATCAGAGCGGGTTCTTAGATATGATATATATATATTTGCATGCATAGATTAAGTTGTAATCTAAAAGTTTAAAATTTAAAATTTGGAATTTAAAATTTATTTAAAATTTGAAATTCAAATTTAAAATTTAAAATTTAAAATTTAAAATTTAAATTTTGAAATTGGTATATTTAGATATACTTGATCCAAGTAGCAAGTAATCGAATTGGGTTGGTTGCCATGGCCATCCGGTCATAGGAGAAATGTAGGGTTTAAAGGCCCTCTCTTCCTATTCGATGGGGTCTCCTATGACGGTAGGGGTGCCGATGCGATTATATCCCATGCAGTGAAGCAGCAAAAAGAATATTCATGATTTATTTTGATTGAGTTATTTTCTGTTATGTAATTAGCAATAGGATTGCTATTTATGAAATGTGCTGATCTATTTGTGTAATGAGTCAACATATTTGGTGAACAGAAATAAAACCTTTCAAATTTAAAAATTATTTTTGAAATGTCAAACCCTGACCCATCAGCCCAGATACTTAATTAAAAGAATTAAGTGTTGTCTAGTAGGTCTAGAATTGTGAATTAAGACCTAAGACAATTGTATAAACTTGTGAGTCAATGGGTTAGATAGATTAGGTCCATAATTGGCTTAGATCTAAGGTTAGCTTAAAGAAATAGACTAAATTAGAGTAATTGATCAAATCTAATCAAAAGTTGAATTAGATTAGGTCAAGGATACTCTAGACTCAACTCCAATAGTTGTAGTTGAATGGGTCCATGTCTTTAACTAGATCAAGATGGACTTAATTCATGGCTACGCGGTGAAACCCTATTTACTAAATTGATCAAATTGAAACTAATGAACCGGTTGGTATCTAAGGTAAGTTTGGCAATTTGACCAGTGGTTTTTAAGCGAAAGCTACTCGCAGTGATTCGATCTCTAACAAGTTAATGGCTTATCCCCACCACTGATCTCACTTACCTGGCCAACCTGGTGAATTAGGTTTTGATTAGATCACTTAGTGATTAGGGCTCACCCATGTCATTAGGTAAATCAGTGTGACTGATTTAGGTGCTCCTAATACCGGCTTTAATTAAATCTTTTTTAATCTGACTTGATGAAGTCAGTGGGAGGATTGAAATTGGCTGGATATTTTCTTCTCTTCGATTCTTTAATAAAATTCTCAAAAATTATTAGGTCCTAAAAATGATTAAGTTATATTGATAACTAAGTCATAGCCTCCCATTGAGTGAGTGATAATGAGTCCATTAGTTTAATAATCATTGGAGGCCCAAAGGCCTGGTGCTTATTGACTAATGGAATTATCATTCATAGAATGATAATTTGGTTTGAGTCTTTCTGATGGTGGTTAGGTTGGCCGACCAAAGTCGGCTTGATCATTTATTGGTCCGATTCACCAAATCAAATCATGTTAATGGTTGGACCTAACCATATTTTTTAATGGAGGCCAAAGCCTATTGATTAGGTTCTGGGGCAAAATTAATTACTAGAAGTTGTTTATAGAAATAACTGGTTATGAACCTACCCATAGATGCACATGGGTTGACCAACCAAAGTTGGGCTCGTGTGTAGTCTGTGTGGATTCTAGTACCCACTAAGGAATTAAAGTAATTCCTCGAATTGGAGGTTGAGGCTACCAATTCGTAAAAATACTGAGAAAAACTTTAGACTAAAGTCCAAGTCTTTAGTATTAATAATTTATGTACTAATATAGGTCTGATTTTTCTTTATGCAGCTATGGCCACTACCCTGTCACTCTAGTCATTATTAGATAATGACAAGCTCATGGGATCTAATTTCGATAGCTGGTATCAAAAATTAAAAATATCCTTGAGCATGAATGGATCCTTTATGTAGTAACGGATCCGGCACCTGAGGAGCAGCCCTGAATGCTAGAGGGACGGTCTGAGATACTTACCAGAAGTGGCTTAACGACCGCATCAACGTCTGGTGCATAATGCTGGCGGCAATGAATGATGAGTTCAGTCACAGGTTCAAGAATGCCCAGCCACAGGAGATGCTTCAAATGTTGAACAACTCTTTTGGCACGCCTAACGATGTTGAAAGACACAAACTAGCTGTGTCATTTTCAATGCTCGAATGAGGGATGGAGCCTCAGTCACTGATCATGTACTGTACATGATCGAAATGATTGAGTGCCTAAGTAAACTGGGTTTTCCCCTGCACGAGCAGCTCGATAAGGATGTGATCCTTAATTTCTGCCCAAGTCCTTCCTTTCTTACTCATTTTTCGAATGACAAAGCCTGCAGTGAACTACCACGGCTTGTTGGGTTGCTGCAGAACTTTGAGAAGGACACCAGCTCCATAAGGAGTCGGTAAATGTTATGGGAGGTCTTCTTCTATCATCGATCCTTTAAGAAGGGAAGAAGAACAAGAAGAAGAATAAGAAGGTGCAGCCGCATGCTGGGATGTCTGCATAGGTCAACCAAGAAGTGCAAGCCCGACCAGAGCCAGGCGGAGTGCTTCTTTTGCAAGAAGCAGGGGCACTGAAAGAGGAACTGTCTTCTATACATACCTCACTAGACCGAACAGCGAAGAAGAAGCAAGGTACTTATATGATAACACCTTGCAACTTTTTCATTT